>NC_061527.1:14842500-14870000 GCF_022379125.1 Scophthalmus maximus | reverse complement strand
TATCCAAACTCTCTATGAACTACTCAGTATAGAGTGAACGGTTATTTTATCATCAAATATCGGCCCCATAGCGTCAATATACCACATTTTTTCAAGACGATTTTTTAAAAACTTGGCTGATGGCTACAGCAGAAGCAGCCGTGCACTCTCTAGCGGCGATACCCGCAGGCGATGAATCCAGATCAGCAGCAAAGGGAGGAGGACGGAGGAGATGACCGATAGTGACTGATGTTTCCGTGAAGAACCAGATAAGGTGCACTGTATTGATGAGATAAGATAAATATAACATTATATGGCTGCACCCAGAACCTCTACTGCCTCACCGCTGCAACCTCAACAACCCTGCATTCACACACAGCACGTGAACACAACATGCGAATAATCAGGTGGAGCCCTGGATGCAAGGGGCCATGCAAATAGGCACTGTAAATGCAAACTGCTGTTTTGGAGTGGTGAAGAAGAAGTCAATTTCCGGTACTGTAGCGTTAGCCAGAGCTAGTGAAAATGTCAGCAATTTGTCTATATTTATTATATTTCATGCTGGAAATTGTCTTTTTTAGGGTGAAACTACTTTTAAGACGTGGAATGGGATCGGTACATACATTTGCATACTCGTCGATAACCGAGCCAGCATTTTTCGTCAGTATCAAATTAACATCTCTATGCAAACGTCTATATTTGTTTATTTATCGGAAGTCATATTGTTATCGCAGTGTTGACCATCTCGAGCAGGCTTATCTAAACAACCTGATTGATTAACTAATCATTTTAACTCTAACTGAATGTTTATTATGTCGGAAATAAGAAATTAGTTAACAAGGGAGTGACACAGAAGAAGCACTGTCACACGAGATTGTACAAAATTTCACACAGATATTTTACATTTGTAGATGTACATTTGACGGCTTTTACCCAGGAAAACTTTGAGGGCAACGATTGAATGACATACTTTTTCAGAATTTCCAACCTTATGAGCAACCAGTCATGGGAAGTGACTTTTTTTTGTCATAGTGAGTAGACAGACGCCTATCACACACACACGCACGCACCAACGCACACGCACACATGGGGACACACAACAGAGCTTCCCCCCATGAAGCTGGCTCACTCAAACATAGTGGGCCTCGGAGGCTGGCACAGCTGGCAGCGCCTGAGCACACTGGGCACCGTCTCCCTCCTCCCGGGCCAATCTCAGCCCACGCGCATCACATTCAAATTCACCAAGCTTTATTGGCAAGATGAACGCGGTCACTGTTGCCCGCCCTCATGCCGGGAGACCAAATACAATGCGGATCTTTCACAGGGAAGTGGCTTCCCCGTTGCTCCGGTTCAGGTTCACTTTGGTGTCAGGAGGAGTGAAATGTGCAGGGAAAGCATGAGCTTGTTTTCTGTCAATTCATCTCGCCGTTTGAGTCTGCATCTCTGGTCCTCGTTAGAAGGCATTAAATATGAGCGTCCATATATCACTTTTCACCTCTCGTAGGCCTGCCAGCAGGATGCAGTTACACAGCGCAGGACGCCTTGTCATTCCAAGCATTTGAAAGAAAACAGCTGGGGGGCAGATCCTCTTCTGTTAAGACCCCCTCCCTCTAAAACAATCTTTGTCTTTATCAGAACAATCCGACGCTGGCTCGATATTTGAGGAAAATTCCACATGTGGTTTTAACATCTTACTTTGGTCACTTACTTTGTGAGCCTGTGTTTTTATAGTGTGATTTATAGTATTATTATTATTTTTTTATGTCTTGTTTTTTTTAGTTGTGTACCCACCTTCTCACACACCTATCTCGTCTGTCTCTGTGTCATTTTCTACATTTCCTTTTGGCCTTCACCGAACAGGCAGGAATGTGTTGCCGTTTAGCTGTGGGTTAAACATGTGGGCGGAGAGAGAGAGAGCAGTTGCAAAGTAAGTGCGGGAGAATGATTTTCTTTTTTTCCCAGTCAAGAAAAGTAGAGTATTATGCCTCTTGTGCAAAGCACAACTCTTGTCTCACTGCACTGCATTCTAGTCCACTGAGCTGAGCGTTGGCACCGCCACCTCTCTATTTCGGTCTGATTGACAGCTGAATGCAGGTGCACAATGTTGGGTCAAGGAGAGAAATTAATATTGCAGTGACACCAAACATGACTTTTAATTTTGTACCTCTAATCAGCATGATAATAAATTCTGTCAAAGTTTTTTTCTTTGTGTTATTGCGCCGTTTGTGGTTGACCAGTTATAGTAGAAATTGTCAAACTCAAAGAGCCCAGAAAAAGTCAGTTTTTTTTTTGTCAGCACAGACTTCAAACTGCTCTAACTCACCAGAATTAATTCATATCCATTCACTCACTGTTTTGGTGCACACATAAACATGCACACAGGCTGTGCTTCTTGTTACTTGTTGGAATCTACAGAGCACAGCTTTTAATGGGATTATTCTATCTATCCTCAGTTGTAGATGCTTTAAATTGTTTCCAAATGCATAGGGACATAATTTTAGACTGTATTCATACAGAATCTAAAATGTGTTTTTTCCATGATAATATACTCTAAACAACTGTTATTTACCTGTTGTAATTTTTCTGTAAATCAAAAGGAAAGGAGTCAACATTTCTTACCTTTTTAATTTGATGGAAAAAGAAGGAGGAGCTGAGATCCAAACATGTTTTAAAACTGAGCAACATAAAATGAACACACCCGTTCAGCTCTGTAGCTATACAGTACAAGGGAAGTACAAGTTGCAGAGATCTATTTGCTTTCTGGGATTCACTCATTCAAAATTCACTCAACATAGAAACTATGTAAACATTGCATTGGGGTAGTTATTGCCGTTATGCAGATACAGTGTGTGTGCCCGCGTGTGTGTTATTGTGTGTGTGTGTGTGTGTTTGTGTCTCAGGTTGTATAATTATGCAGATCAGGCACTATGATCATATAAATATTTTGTCAGTTGAGATTATCGTCCTGTCAGTGATCTGATGAGATAACAGGCCAGTCACTGTGTGTGTGTGTGTGTGTGTGTGTGTTTGTTCGTTCCCAATTTCCCTCCCCTTATCTTTTTGTCTGTGTTTTTGAGCATAATTTGGTGATTTTGTTGCTCTTCTGTTCTGTACTTCCTTCTCTCTACCTCACATCTACATTTTATCTCTGTATCACTGTTTCACGTGTAGCCTCTCTCTCTTTCTCTGCTTCTCTCTGTCCCTATGCCAACTGGCAGCAAATCTGCCCTCAAGTGTTTATTGACCAGCCCCCTCTCTTCCTTTGTATCTATCCATCCATTCATCTCTCCATCCGTCCATCCCTCCATCCGGCCAGTCTTTGCCAGTACTCCTTTGTGGCTGTGCCTTGGCAGGGCTGTAAAACGAGACTGTGCTGTGTCGTTTCTGACACCTGGTCCGGCTTGGACCACTTCAGCTCGGCTCACTTTCACTCTGTTGTAAAACACACTGGCTGCTGTGCAGCCAGAACGCAGACTTGGTGGGATGTTGCTGTGTTGCAGACCTATCAGCGACATTATGCATTTATAAAGCATGTACAATAGGATTCTATGGTTCGTCTTGCATCGAAGGTAGAGTAAATGATTTTGGAGAATTGCTGGAGAAGTCCCTTGATATTTGAACAGCTTCAACGCTCCTCCAGAAGCCCGACCCCCAAATCCATGCACCCACATCTGTCGAGGCTGAATATAAAGAAAAAGAAAAAAGGAGCATGAGACGTCTTTCTGTCCTCACATGATTTTTTTGCACTTTTTGAGTAGTATCTTCATGGTTGAATGCACTTATTGTTTTTCACTTTGGACAAAAGCGTCAGTTAAATGAACGTAATTTAATTGAATCTACAGCTTTTGCCGTCTGAGCATGAACGCACAAGCTCAAAAGCCTCCGTAGGTGATTGGCTGTAATAGTGATGTGCTGTTTTGGTAGAACAGTTTTCTTTGTTTCCCAAATACAGAGCCAGGGCTGTGTATGAAAACCAAACCAGATTTTTTTTTTCAGTGCACACACAGAACAGACAGCTAGTGGACTCAGATATTAGCAGGATTTGACAAAATGTGTATTAGATTACAATCATTAACCTCTATTTGATATTTTTTGTAAATAACAACTAATCAATAGAGTTAACATTCAACGTTGCAGCTGCAGGCAGGTTTGATGGTGACGTCCATCACAGGTTTCCATTGTACCTTCCTACACAGTGTCATTAGCAGCCAAAAGCCCAATAACATACAAAACGCAGAAGTGGAAGCAAATCCATAACAATTCTTTAGACGCAACATTGTTGCACGTTTGTGTTAGCAGCTAAAATCACATACTTAATGAGCCAATGTCATAATGCTAATTCATTGCTTGAAGATCCATTAATCAATTAACTTGGCAATCCAGCGCTTTGTGAAGTGACATCATTTGTCCTCCGTTGGAACATAGAATAGAGCTTATCGGTGTTAAATCTCAACTAAAGGCCTATTTTTGCTCCGGCTGCTTTAAATGAATCCATGTTTTTGAGCAAATAGTCTCTTTTCTTTGTACGGTTTGATTCATCTACTTTTGTTTATGTCTGTTCAGTTTATTTGTGGAGCTTTCGCTCAAAGTCATGGCCGCCTTAGAAACAGTCAATGAAAGCAGCTTCACATAGCGACCATGTCCCAGTGCTGTCAGATTGTTTTTTTATTGGCCGAAAACTGAGCCAGGTCATCTAAATGGATCTGTGGCCTGAGGACAACCTGTTGTGCAGTTGGAGTATATCTGCTGTAGATGTAGAGATACAACTGAGGGGAGAGCAATTGATATGCAAGGAAATCAGAAAAGGAATTGTCTACACAGTTGTTTCCCAGGAATCACGTATTTTCCATTGAAGGTCAGTGGTCATTGATGGTGAGCCTAACATTTTTTCCATGTTTTTTCAATTTCACAAGTTGCTGACCATGTACAGACAGTCAACTGATCCTGTACCAGGGTTGGGCAATTAGTTGATTCAATTATTACCAGATTGCAAAAGAACTTTTCCCAGTTCCAGGTCTTGAATTTCAGGTTAATTCAAAGAGGGAAACAGATCTATCTGTGAAAGGAGCCTGTTCAGACAAGTTTGTACCAAACCATTTCAACGCACTGCATTCGGTCAATCAGCTTTCTTTGTAACTACCACAAATCAATGTTAACAGCCTGCCAGACAATGTGTGGGGCTGCAGCTCCATCAGCACTTTCAAAACCAACTTAGAAAGCTGCTCCGCTGCGACCTCACTGAGTTTAATATTCTGCCTCTTGATCTCCATTACGTGCCTTTATTTGACGGGCATATATGACGTGCTGCTGCTGTGTAGTTTTGTATTGTGTGTCTTGTGTTTTTCTTCTTGTATTATTTTGAACACTGTTTCAACTCTGTGCTATTTGTCAGTGTTGTTTTCTTTGCTCTGATCTACCAAGGGACCAGGCAGGTGACTGAGTTTGGAGCATCAAATGATGAGATGTTTGAGCTGTACACTGTTTCTTTTAAATAAATAAAATGCAAAAAAAAAGAGTAAGGCTACTTGTTAACAGGACCAACATGGCCAACTATATGCACCAACGTTTACAGACTGCCGCAAAATACTCAGCTCTATAATCGCGGTGGTTGTATCAGATTACGCGACTAATATATATAATATTGAGAAATTGGAGCCACCAGCCATTTACCTAACTTGCCTCGTGAATATCTTCACCAGTTGTCAAGAATGACACCGTATGGACTTCATGCGGGCGACCTAATAGAACAGATTTCATAAAAGCAAAATAAAATTGTCAAGCAGACTGACGAAAACACGTTGAACACATAAACAGGACAACAGCACAACAATCTGTTTTCAATTATAAAACCATGCTTCTCTCTCTCACACTTACTTCCTGTTCTGTGGTCAACACACACACACACACACACACACACACACACACACGTACACGTATGAGCTGATGAGGCTGTGTTTGCCCTTGGAACAGTGCTGTGTGTCTGATGATATAGTATATAAAGTCATGATGAGACTGGCTGTAACTGACAGGTTGGCTGATTGTCTGTGTGTGTGTGTGTGTGTGTGTGTGTGTGTGTGTGTGTGTGTGTGTGTGTGTGTGTGTGTGTGTGTGTGTGTGTGTGTGTGTGTGTGTGTGTGTGTGTGTGTGTGTGTGTGTGTGTGTGTGTGTGTGTGTGTGTGTGTGTGTGTGTGTGTGTGTGTGTTGGTGCAATCTGACCTGTCAGTCATTGCACTGCCCTTCATTGCCTCTTCTGCTTGTCTTTCTCCCATCTTCTCCAGTATACTCAAGTGCCAGGAACATGTGTTAGTGAGGACAGAGGGTTACAGAGAGGAAGAAAGGGAGAAAGCGAGATTGGCAAAGGGAGGAAAAACTGAAAGAAATGAAAAGAAGTGTGCCCGTGGTAATGTGTTTCAGCAAAGTAACAAAAAAAAACTCTAGAAAGCGACTGATGTTCGGGGAAGAAAAAGGCCTGCTGAGGGAAAAGAGGTAGGATAAATTAAAACCGAGAGAAAGAGAATAATGTAGAAAAATAGAGAGATGGGAGGAAATGAGACAAAGCGAGCGAGGGAGGGGAGGGAGGTGAGGGAGAGGATGAATAGGGTAATAATGGCTCAGTGTGAGAGCTGTTGTAGAAAAAGAGCGAGCGGCTGAGTGAAGAAGAGAACAAAATGAGGCTGAGGGCACTCAGACAGATAGAATTAGACACACCGCAGAGGTTCTGTGTGTGTGTGTGACAGGGAGAGAGAGTGTGTTCTTATGTCTTTGTGTGGTCGTGTGTGCTTGTGTTGTGCGTGCAGGCAGCCGTAATCTTTGGCTGGTTACTAGATTTGCCGTGTGTGTGTGTGGATGGATTTGGAGAAACCTGAGAGCAGGATGTTATTCACCATTTCCGGTCCCAACATAAAGCATTGTTTCTACAGATTTTACAAGTTTGGAAATGGACAAAGGTAATGGCACTGAGCAGCTGAGTGTGACAGGTGGAGAGAGAGAGAGAAATTCTCTGGGGTATATCCTGCTCTTTGTGAACGTGAGTCTGTTTGTCCATGTGTTTTGTGGACGACTGAAGCGATAAAAACGTGCGAAGCCGAGCAAAATGAAAGTGTGATGGTGCTAAAAGTTCAGAGGACCACTGGGGCTCTGATGCTGCCTCAATCCTCCCACCTCTGATGCCGTCCCACATTTGTCTTCTTTCGGTCTCATTGAGTCGTCACTGACGAAAGCCGTCGCTCATTAAGAATGTGTTTTAATGCAGCGGAGGTCTAATGTGCTGTAAAGGTGCGTCATACGCTCTGTGTTCGTTGTGTACTTTGTTATCTTACAGCACGCTCTCTCTCTCTCCTTCCGTCTCCATCGCAGGCAGAGATTGTCAAGCGTCTCAGCGCCATCTGTGCTCAGATCATCCCTTTCCTCTCTCAAGAGGTGAGTGTCACAACTGCCAGACACACTTACATACGCACACAAAACCTGCACACACGTATTCAGGAGAGGGCCTTTCACACATCAGCCTTTAATCTTATTTTCTTTTGCATTCAGAGTAATAAATAAATCTGAGTATATCAAACATAACAGAGCATGTTAAAGGGAGAAAATGAACAATTCTGAATCAAGTCTGAAACAGAAACTCCATGTGTAGTGTTGTCATGTTTTTATTTCAACTTTATGGTCAGTTTTTTGGCTGCACTTTGTGGTGCTATTACTTCTAATTTACCTCAGAGACTTTGTCAATTGATGCAGATCTTTTGAATTTTAAGAGATTCTGCACATTAACAACAACAAGGCTCATTAGCTGTCAGTATTTTCCACTGTCTGCTGCTTCAGTGGGCCTCTCATCCCAATTATTGCAAGTCAGTCACGCTCTATGTTTAAAGAGCAAATCGATCAACAGATCTGTTGATAGCTTGTCGACCCTCCAATTTCACTGAATATATCTTCATTTAACAAAGCATCTGCCTATATATAAATAAAAGCTAACATGTAAGTGAAATATCCATAATGAGCTAAAAAGGGCACCGTTCCATTTTTTTTTTTTGCACAATGTTGGCACAGTTTATGACACAAGCCAAATGTGAGAGCACAAAGGTATCAGATTGAGAGAATTATTTATGTCTTGTGCAATCAGGTTAATAAATAGATGTATGTATTATGGCAGTAAAACAAACTACTGTATGTCGGATATCATAACAAAGGCCCTCAGACTATGACAGTAATAAATTAAATTGTTTTCAGAACATTTAGAATTATTAGAAAATTTGAATAATTTAAATTGAATCTAGCCTCTCCTTAAAATGACTTTGTGGCCTCTTTTTATTCAACACTTTTAATTTACATCTGCTTAATAAAATCTAAATAAGTAAGAGGAGCAGGATTATGGACATGAAATATATTTATGCGATTGTTGCTCTGGTTGTGGGCAGAGGAGAAAACAGATTAAATGAGAGGGAACGCTTACATTGAGCCATATTATTCCACTGTGTATGCGTGCATATGCATACGCCTGTGTTCTGTCGCGAGTATGTGTGTGTGTGTGTGTGTGTGTGCAAGTGTGTAGATGTAGAACAAATCTGCAGACACACTTCTTTCTGTCTGTGAATGTGAGTGTGCACTGATGAGTGTGCTCCCTGGAGACAGGAAGTGTCAGAGCTCTGTCAGTTTGATCAATATTGATAGTGTGCAACAGTGCCGTGCATGCACGCGCACTGTTGCACACGGGCATATTTGCGTTTGTGTGACTGACTACATTGGGATTTTGTGTAAACAAAACTGAGACATGAGTGTGGTTATACGTACTGTACAGTGTGGACTTCTGCTTGTGTGACTCTAATATCTGTGTTTGTTATGTTGTTTATGTGTATCCATGGTTACCAGATCCAGACATTATATTTATACACACTGTACAAGAGGAGTTTGGGTGTTTTAATGATTTTTCTCAAGTTTTTGTTCATTTCACGGTTCCTGCTGCGTGATTACTGACTCACTCACTGCGTGTGTGCGTGTGTGCGTGCGTGCGTGCGTGCGTGCGTGCGTGCCTGTGTGCCTGCGTGCGCGTGTGTGTGTGTGTGTGTGTTTAGCATCAGCAACAGGTGGTCCAAGCAGTGGAGAGAGCCAAGCAGGTCACCATGGCAGAACTCAATGCCATTATCGGGGTGAGTCACCTTCATTCGTCATGACAACACAGAAACGCACACACCCACACACACATTAAATGAGCCTGTTCCAACCAGCCTAACACTAGTTACTATCATTTCATCACTAGTATATAAATACGTTGATCAGAAACATTGATTATCAAATAGGTGAGGCACTAATGCTGGCAGACTTTGATAGCATGATGGGACTCAACATGGCTAATGGACGATTTCAAAGTATTGTTTATAGTTTTTGGTCTTTGGATGATGTTTTTTTTTTATGTATCCTTGTTTTAGGTATTCATGTTCACCGAGTGAGCCAACCTGTTAAAATTTAGTTTAGATATTAATGATTTCATCCTGAGTGTGGGATTTGCTCGGAGCAACAATTTAAAGCGCTCCCTGCTGTTGGTAGAAGAAATTAGTAACTTCAAATACACAGAAATATACTTAAGTTATATAATGTCATTTTGGTGCAGCCAACTTCCTGAATAATATGGGTTGGGCTTAAACACGGTAGTTCTGGTCAATCTCTTATGTTGGGGCTCTCTTCTCATAAATGTTTGAAAATGAAGCAGAAATCTGTGATTGTTATCAGACTGATTCTAATGAAGCTTGTCAGAGCCCAGGTCACATGACTGACAACGATGTTACAGATTAATTACATCTTGATACGGTATGGTAAAAAATTCCAGGAACTAGTATCCTATCTGTTCCTGGAATTTTACCTAAGTAACCAGCGATACCTTTTTTTCTGTACTTTAATCTCTCTGTACTGTTCTGTTATGGACTTGTTGTTGTCACTACTGCAGTCCTTGCATTGTGGTGACTGTAATACCAAGAAAAAATCTTAAAAAACAACCAAACTTACTCATTAATTATCGGAAAGTGGTTATAAAATAGTCAATGCCTCAGCTGGCTGCAGACGTGCTAATGTTAGCTGCAGCTGCTTCAACAGGACACACATGTTGACCTCTGCCAGCTTTGCATTTCACATTGCAAATGTTGCAGAAAGTTTAACCACTAATCTGGAGTGTAGAATCACGTTAGTCTCGCGCTCTCTCTCGCTTTTTTTCCTCAACGCTATGTTTTCTCTCTCATCCAGTTGATTTCTGTTCAATAAAATGTGAATCGTTACTTTGTCGTACCAATGTAGTTCCCTTACTTTTTTTTTTAGTTTTTCCCTGTACTCTAGTGTTTTATATTAGTTATTTGTGTATGTAAAAGGTCTGCAAAGTTAAAAAGCTGAAAGTCCGCAGTAAAGGGAGCTCCTCTCCCAACAAAAATCACTGCTCCTGAAGCTAACTGCATTAGGCGCGCCCCCAAACAAGGCCAGGTGAAGCGAGAGCAGAGGCTGACACCTGCGCAAGAGGAGCTTGACCAATTGCAATAGAGTGGGCCAGCTGTTCCAATCAAGAGCAGAGGGAGGGAGGGGCCTTAAAGAGAATCTAAAACCGAGCGTTTCAGAGAGAGGCTGAAAGAGGAGCTTCAGGAATGGACAGTATGAGGAAACTGATACTGTGTACTGAACATTAGAGCATGTAAACCTTTTCAAGTAATAACCCAAATTAAAATTAGGTACCTGAATATGAGCATAATATGTCTCCTTTAGAAGTAGAGAGTTCAGTACCCAACCCTACACACATACATACACACATTCAGACACCACACAGTGATGCTCCTGAGCGGCGTAGTAGAGGGGGCTTTCCAGAGCTTGTCAGAGCAATGATCACATTACTGTCTACTTAAAGCCCTTTGTTCCTCCCTGCACTACAAACACTGCTGTCACTAATGCATGTGTGTGTGTGTGTGTGTGTGCGTGTGCGTGTGCGCGCGCGTGTTTCTAACCCACCTAAACACAGACACTGCTATTACTAAGGTGTGTGTGTCTCTAACACACCAGCTTGACAAAACAACACACAGAAAACACATCGTAATGCTCCCCTCAGGATAATAGCCTTTCTTTATCTGTAGCAGCTTCTTTGCTCTCCTCTCTCTCTCTCTCTCTCTCTCTCTGTCTATCCTCATCTATTTCTTTTCACTCTTTCTCTTCTCCTTTCCCCCCTCTGTGTTTTCATTTTCTGTCTGGATTTGCTCACCCTCCTCCTTTGGAAACCTTTTATCATTTTCCACCTCTTTTTGTGTCCCTGTCCTTATTTCTCCTCTCCCATTGATGTCTTATCTTTGGCTCTTGGTGCTCCGCACTTTCTTTCCTTCTTCCTGCTCTCATTTGCCCTCTCTCTCTCAATTTTCTTTCTCCTGTTCATCTAATACTTCTTCACTTACCGCTGCTTCCACCATGGTTTCCCTCTGTTCCTCCCCATCGTTTACTCTCTGACTCATACATTTTCCTTCCATCTCTTCTACTCTCTCTCTCTCTGTGCTCTCCCTTGACCTCTTTTTTCCCCATGCCTTTCCTTCTTAATAAATCCCATTCATCGCTTCACATTTTTTACCCGCCCCACTTCTTTCCATCTCCACTTCCGTTACTTTGCCTGTGTATCCTGAGCATTTCAAAAATCTCTTTCCCATCCTATCTATCTATCTATCTATCTATCACTGTTGAGCTCTCTATGTTGATATGTTGACCTTTCCTTCTTGAATCCCCTTTGTTCTTTTTTTTATTTTCTACAACTCATTTTCTATCACTCTCTTCTTTTACCTGCTATTTTCTAACCACCCACCCCCCTTGTACGACACCATCCCTCCCCGACCCCCTCCCTCCCCTCTCCTTCCTTTCCCTGTGGCCACAGCAGCAGCAGCTCCAACACCTGTCTCACCATGCGCCTGGCATCCCCCTGACGCCTCACCCATCAGGCCTGTCCCTCGGTGCGGGGGGCTCAGGGCTCCTGGCGCTGACCGGTGCTCTCGGCGTCTCAGCCCACCTTGCGTCCAAAGATGAGCGCAACCACCTTGACCCTGAACATCTTCGAGGTAAAGTACCGTGGACTTCTAATCCTTCATTTTGTTCCTTATTGCAAGATGTAATGTTCTGGCACGGTACATTTCAGTAATGGGAAGAAATCCCCTGACACTTAATATATTGTGCTATGTAATGTGATCAATTCATGTTATTGGAGAAACCGTCTGACAGCACGATCTGACGAGGGCAGTACAAATGTTCTTAGTTATTACAGAGGTTTTGGCTTTAAAAGGCGCCGCACAATTAATTCCATCATTGAACATTTTGAGAAGATGTTCAGGAAGTTAAATATGAGTGAAGTAGATTATCAAACTCTGGGAAATGATTTATAATGAAACCAAAAGATATCACTCATTCAAAAAGGATTTTTTTCCCCCTTCTTAAAAAGTTTGTTTTACTGCATGTAAATGTGTCCATTTGTATGATTATTCCAGTTGGATTAATTTCAAACTAAACTTGGCACAAAGCAGCGCTCACAGAAGTTCAGAAAAGATTTAAGATCAGAGAAATGCAGAGATATGCTGTAGATCACTTGTGGCAGGCAGCTTTTTTGTAATTTGTACAGAAACTCACCTTATGGACTCAATTTGAACTTCCTTCCTAAGATTGCTGTCATAATATGGACAGACGTACTCATGGTGCTCGTGCAAATACGGGAGAAACTCTTTCTCCCATTGAACTTCCACTCACCCCGATGGAATATCTTATCTTTGCGCTCTGTTTCAGGCATTGAGCCAGGAGAGACTTTCTCATGAATAAACCGAAAGCTAGAAAGGAAACAAAAAAGAGGGAATGAATGGGAGGAGAGAGATAGAGAGATCAATGTGTTCATATCGGCGTGTTAAGCATCTGTGTGAGAGCTTATGCATGTCTGCAGCTGTGTGTGTGCGTGTGTTTCTGTTCCTACATACCAGATGAAGAATGAGTGAAAGATAGTGAGCGTTGAAAGAGGCAGCAGGGGAAGACAGCAAGCTTTGTCTGGTCGGGGAACAGAAAGAGGAAAAGATAGAGAGGGGAGAGGAGACTGGAATCAAGCACAATAGTGCGTCTGTATCTTTATTAGAGAAGAGCAGTTGTAGTTCAGTCCAGCCTTGGCAGACGAGGGGAATGTTATTATTATCAGGACTGACGTCAAACTTTCTTTCTTTTCCCCTTTCTCTCTTTCTCTCTCTCTCTCTGTCTCTCTCTCTTTCTTTCCTTCCCTTCCTCTGTCCCATCCCAGAGGGAGCACCCAGCAGGGTGAGTAGCTCTGAATGTGTGTACATTGATATAAGTGTTGTGTACTCCCTGTGTGTGTGTGTGTGTGTGTGTGACAGTGATAAACTGAGGGAAATTGAGACGCACTGTAAAATGGCCTCTAAAAAAAGGCTGTGCATTGCTGGAGCTCCGCCAGGAGTAGCACAGCTCCAACACCGGCACAATAGCTGCTCGGCACCATCAACCTTGAGCCTCTCAAGGTTTTTTCCACATCGCTCTTAACATCTGATCTCGCAGCACTTCCCCTGTTATCTGGAAGAAAGTACAAACTGAGTTAATGGATGAACAGGCGTTTGTTTATCAGCACAACGGATGTTCTCGTAATCTACAAGATTTACAGAACAAACACAAGGATTAAAACCCAGTTAATGTCAGATGCTGCAAAACTCCCCAGTTAGTGTCTGTAGAAAACCCCCCAACTCTGTCTCGAAATAAGAAATGTAAAGTCTTCATATAAGATATAAACAAGAGCACAAGATCCTATATGAGGTCAAACAGCACAAATGTTTCCTAGCAGATAATGCCACTGAAGACCAACTTGAAGGAACAGAACCTGTTCTTTCTGCATAGTCCATGACTGTGAGTGACTGAATGTAGTGTGATCTGTTGTAGATTAGTATTGTTTTAGTGCTGCCACTTCAAAGACTGAAAAATATCTGACCTCTTTCTCTTATTCCATTTTGCCATAATGCCAATACAAATAAAGTCAATACAAAGATGCAAATAGATGCGCAATTCACTTCGCCACTTGCACCGGGTGACGCGAATAATGCAACGACGTGAAATTCGTGTCATTTGCTTCACTAGCTGAAGTTGAAATATTTGAACTAGAATGAAAGATTCACGTGACACGAAGTCGCGAAAGCATATTCGCATTGACATTCTCCCGATATCACTGACATCCGCTTCAGAAAAAGAACGGGCAAACGATCGCTGGTTGATCCTGCGGCCAAACTTGTGAAACTTCCCTTCGCATTTAGACTTTACGCACCATAATACTGCTCCATGTGTCTCGCCAGGTACAAGACAGGAATAAACTTGTTTTCCTTCTGCTGAAGAGATTGATTTAGCTGGTGCACAATAATACTGACCGTTTGAAGTTTGAATTCAATAGTCCTTTAATCAGGTGTAAAGGTGAGATGTGAAAAGCTGGTGTTTGAGGTTTCCGTAGCTGAGGGTTTTTAAAAAAAAAAGAGAGAAAAAGATCAAATCCATCCAGAGACAAACTGAGTAAAAAGGCAACAAGCACTGAGACATGAAATGAAGAAGAGTTCATCTCGCCTCTCAGGTTTTTGCACATATTTCGTGTCTCTGTAGTTAAAAGTCCCTGATAATCACCAGGAGAATTAATGCAGTGCACATGGGCTGATTGACATTCAGTGGACATCTAAGGCTCGTCCTATTCTCTCTGACTGCAGATTGTTCTGCTTTACTGAAGCCGTGTGACCACTCAGTTGTTGAACTGGCTGTAATGTACAGCTGCCAATCATCGGTGGAACTGTGGATGACCGGGGGGGTTGGAATTGGAAAAGGAAGAAGAGACATACTAAAGAGGAAGAACAGGGAGGTAAAGGTTGTTGAAACAAATATCAGCAAGTCTTTGTCGGAGCTTTTATTGTAAAATTAAAATGATTTAAGAGCGCTACTGACTTAACTTTCCCTCCCTCTCTATCCGCAATGAAACCCTTAGCATAATTTAATTGCCAAACACAATGCTTACTGTTAAGCACCAGGAAAAAAAATAATAGTTTTCTCATGAGCAGAGGTTTGTGCTGAACTTAGTCAAGCATTACAGTGTTTGAGAAGAGAGAGATGCATATCAATTGGCATTTGTTGGAGAGCCCCACACTAGTAACACATGTCGGAATTTTAAATGGGGGGGGACAGTGAGAGGAAGTCAGGAGAAGCGAGGAGGAGGAGAGGAAGAAAGAGAGGGGAAGTTTGTTGAGCTGCACTGAGGTCCATTGTGTGGTTTCTCCTCTCCTCTGTCAGCGCTCATCCTGTCGGCCCTGTGGGCTCCTTCCTGTGTGACTCACTGCTGTGTTAAACCCTCACTGCTCCCGTCGTCCCCACATGGGGACAGAGAATGACGAGTGGCCCTCGCTGAACCTCTGGCCCCTGCCCCGACGCACGGACAGCACAATGATTTGATCGGCTTTTCCGAGTCCGGAGCGCCAGGCCAGGCTGTATTGTAAAAATGCCTGCACAGCTTTATTGCCTAATAATGAGAATCATATTTTACATGAGGACCGGTGTGTCGAGGGGAGAGAGCACTAATTAGCTTTAAAGTCTGTCCTTTGTGCTTCTGTGGCTACGTCTTAACCTGTGCTTACGTCTGCTGTAATTACTGTTGTGTGTGTGTGTGTGTGTGTGTGTGTGTGTGTGTGTGTGTGTGTGTGTGTGTGTGTGGTGTGTGGTGTGTGTGTGTGTGTGTGTTGATGTGTGGGATTCTGCCCAGTTACTTGTCCTTGTCTCTATCTGAGCATGTGCCTACAGAGTGATTGTAGGTGTGTTTTTTTGTGTCAAACTTGCATCTCAAATTTTCATTGCCTGCCTTTGCTGTGATAACTTTAGAGCTGTGTGTTCATTTTTTTCTGTTTGTGTCCCTGTCTTTCTCCAGAGTAAGTCAGTGTCATCAACCGACAGTCAGCCCCCCGAGGAGCGACAGGGCCCATCAGGAGGCTACTCCTCCTCACAGGGAGGAGCCGAGGCCAAGAGGAGGCGCTGTGATGACAAAGAGTCTCTCCCACCACACTCCTATGTACGTGAAATAAACTGAGCCTTTGGCTACGTCCGCATGATCGCATTTCCATTTTAAAACGCATCACTGCCGCGGTGCTCACACCTGCCATACGCCGGAGTTTCAGAGCTCGTGAAGCGGAGACGTTTGGAAACGCTGCTGGACGTATTTTAGTTTGATAACCCCGGGGCTGCATCATATGTATAGATGGGCAGAAGTGGAGAGGCTTGGAAATTATTTTCCATTTGCTTTCTGATTGTTTCTTACCGTATCAGTCAGGACTCGACTACCAGCTGTGAATGCAAAACATTCTTATTTAGGCAGTAGTTCCATATCGTCATATGTCTAAGAGAAAAAAAAATCATTATTGTTTCTTGTCCATAGTATTTTTTGGTAGCAAAGTAGCCAAATGCAGAGTAGAATAATCTGCTTGATGTTAACACCAGTACCCACACATACCCAGTGTACGTGAATGATCAAGTTATATACGTTTTCAGCAGGGGATTAATACTGAAACAGAGCAAAAACGCTTGTGTGGACAGAAATCGTTTCGGTTTTAAAAGGCTGTTTTGAAATGAAAACGCATTAATATGGATGCTGCCTTAAAGGATGCCTGTGAGGGAACTGAGTCAATGCAGCAGCACACCTAGAATACAGCAGTAGAATTAAGCATAAAGATGACAAATGAACAATAAACATTGTAACATGCATCACGCAATTCAAATTAAAAGCTGTTAGTACATTTTTCATATGTATGTGTGCATAATTCTTACAAATCAGTTCACTCAGAGTCACATGTACACACTAAAGACGTAAGAGACGTTTGTGTGTGTGTGATATTGCCTATGACATTATAGGCCACATTGGGGTTGGAGCCCTGCGGCCAATCAGAGTCTTGTTTGGTTTGGATGGGTGCGATGGGGAAAAGAAGGGAGCCAGAGGCTATGTAATGCCAGAAGAGAGACGGCCAAGGCAGATAGCTGTAATGAATTAGATGGCTGTGTGTTCCCAGTCTGGAGGATTGATTGACACCGGGAGTCTGTCTGTGCAAGACGGCCTCCAGCTAAATCAGTTTGGCATCAGCAACAGTCCAAATCACAGCACAGATAGTTTTCACTTTGGAAATGTTTCCCCTCTCCTTCTGTCTGTCGAGCGACGTTACAGCTCCCATTCCTCTCTGTTTGCCTTCAGCTCCTATACATTGTGCTGTCTCTTCATCACTGTCTCTCAGTTACCCTGCTTTTCCCTCTCACTCTTGATCTTCTCCCCGTCTTATTTTCATTTTTTATTCCATTTCCTCAGTTATAAATGTCCTCTCCTTCCCCTTCCCATTCCTCTCCCACTGTCTGTGTCTGTGTTTCTGTTCTAGGAATAGGCCGTAGACCTAACCCTGTTCTGGCTCAGTATAATTAGGTCCTGATGTCACTCCACACTGATGTCAATAGGAATATCAGGCCATGATCACATCAAAGCGCTGTTGCCATGGTGACTAAGTGCCATCGCTCGTTTTCACCCCAGAAAAAAAGAGAGAGATGGAGAGAAATGGCGAGACGAAGAGAAAAAAAAAAGTGCCGTGGATGGAGAAATTGTGTGTGTGTGTGTGTGTGTGTGTGTGTGTGTGTGTGTGTGTGTGTGTGTGTGTGTGTGTGTGTGTGTGTGTGTGTGTGTGTGTGTGTGTGTGTGTGTGTGTGTGTGTGTGTGTGTGTGTGTGTGTGTGTGTGTGTGTGTGTGTGTGCGTGCGTGCGTGCGTGCGTGCGTGCGTGCGCGCGCGAGAGAGATTGAAATAGTTCTCTTATTATGAGTTAGATGTGTGATGTACAGTGCCTCTGTTAAAGTTGCATGGTGCACAGACCGTGGTAGGAAGCAAAGAGCAGTGAGTGATATTGATATTTTGACCGGCTGTGTGCACTTTCTGTGTCTGTGTGTGTTTTTCTGTGTACACATTCAAAATGACGCCTGTCTGTTTGGGTAATACAAAGAGAACAGACAGCTTTTCTTATGTCAATGAATAATGAGAAATCTATTTGACCCTTCTTCTGTCTTCTATGCTTCTCAGGACAGTGATGGAGACAAAAGTGAAGACAATCTTGTGGTGGACGTCTCCAATGAGGTAAGTTCCCTGTGTATCATTTCAATGATTTTGGATGTCCTTGTAATTAAAGTGGCTGAAATCACTAGTTTTTATATTAACAATGGATCACACTCATACATGTATGTGGAATGAGTCGCTCATCGTGATGAACCCACAGAATAATCATCCGTCTCTGCCCTACCCTCAGCTCTACGAAGCATTTCAGCAGCTACAGCTGTTCAAACCAAACAGCAGACAGAGTTAGCAACTTGCTAACGAATACTGTGCAGCATTTAGCATCTAAAGATGCTCAGTAGTTGGTGAAGACCAAATATATTCGAGAGTGAATAATTGAGCTGTCTTCATCAAATGGCCAGAAACACGACTTCAGATTGAAGCTAATGTTGCTCCGTATCTGCTGCATGTGTAAATAAGTATCTTGCTTACACAGCGTAGAGGTGTATTTTGTTAATATCTTTATCTCAGATTATTTATTTATTTTAAAGAACAAAATGGATCATTTCTAAAGCTTATTGGTATGTATGTGGCCATGACAGTTCTACGATTTCTTAGAAAGCAAAGCTGATTAAAACAAATGACTGTGCATCACACGCACAGGCTGTTGGTCGACTGAAATTCTTCCTTAAACAAAACTAGCAAATTAGTTATAATCTGTCAATCTACATGACATGAAATAAAAGCTGTTTGTTGTTGGTCAGATTTTGTGATAATATTGGTTTCCCACAGTCAACTAAGTGGAGTTACTATCTCTCAAATCGTTGCCTTATGGTGACGTTTATTAACGGGCCAGTCTCCCAGAAACTTCATACACTGCTGAAAACAGAAGTTAGAAATCTCACAGAAAGAAATTTCTCCATTATAAAACCTGTTTTTCGGACCTCTTCAAAATATTCCACCTTCACTACCCGTGTTTGCTCATAACTTCCACTATGGAAAGTATGTAACTCCCTCGCAGTACTCCGACCTCACTCTCTCTATCCCACATCGCCTCACAGAGCTGTACATCTTGTTACAAAAGATATCTTTGATTTTTCTAATGAAGTTACAAGTAGCCTTTATCCAACAGAAGTTCTCAGACTACTGTGCTGCAGCCCACAAATGAATTAAGCATGAATCCAATGTTGGGAGGGCCAGTGCTGCTTGCGGGAATAACTATAAATGTACTTGGCACAGCTTGGAACCACCCTCTGTCCTCTGGATAACCCCGGCTGTCTATAGTTCAATTTCACATTGTGTGTGTTTGCAAGTGTCTGAAGTTTTTTAATTGAATTTGGTTTCATTTTACGTCACAACTATATTTCTTTTCAGTTTCCTTGGTTATTTTTTGGATGAGATTTTCTCTCTTTATGTCATCTTTTCCCCTTTGTATTTTGATATTGCGCACAAAAGAAGAAGCAGTCTATTGTATGATTTGGAAACTGGTGCAAAAGTAGAAAAAAATTTAATTTTCAGTGTATTTTAGAGAGAATGTATATGCCTGTGTTTGAACATACATGCAGGCTTGTGTATGTGTGTACAAGCCATATAACTCTGTTTGAGTAGATGGTCAGTTTCATGTAGTTTTAGACATAAGGATTAGGACATAGTGTTACTATTCACATGACGCTGCTTCAGTGCACAAGTGAGAGTGAGTGTCGGAGGAATTAATATGTTTTTACCTCACCAACAGACGGTAGACTTCATTTCATAAACTTATAATTGATTCTTTATCTATGTTAAATTTGCAGGCAGTGATTATTATTTCATTTCATTCATTTACATTCCAACAGTCCTGGAATTATCATATTCTAATTATTGCATTATTCATATGACGTACCAGTTATTTTTCAAGATTAACCCTTTGGTCAATGAAATGTCAGAAAATAGTGTTGTGTTGGGAGAAAAAAAACATGGTCTACCCAAAAGTATCGATTTAAAAAAATATATTTTTACTTCAAAGGCCAAGAACAACACCAAAGTTTCTCATTTGAGAGGCTGGGGCTCAATCGTCTCAGCTCTACCCTCATCCAAACACACAACTTTATTCTAGTTTTTGTTTAGCTTGCTTTTCTTAATATCGTTCACCTACAGTGACCTTGGTTTGTTTGTGTGTGCATGTGTGCAGTTTGAGTGGGTCCGTGTGATGTGACATGAGTCAGCAGGTAAGTAGCTGCTTCAGCTTTGTGCTGCAGTTCCCTTGTAAAGAGGAAAGAGCTGCTATGTAAGCTCATTATCAGCCGCCACTGTTTGTGTTCTGTTGTGAACTGTCTGAACAAACCAGGTCTCAACTGGCATATGACAATATCTCTTATCTACCGCGAAACATTGTGATGGACGATTCATTTTAATCGAGGTGGTGTGTTCCATGTATAGAAATAAAAAGCAAAATGAAAAAAGAATTATCCACGACATATTCATAGATAATTAGTATTTAAGTATTTTAGTATTCATAAATGACACTTTTTTTAAATATGAAAATACTTGTATTTGAAAGTACTTTGTGTTTTGCTGAATATCCACTTTAGGTGTTCACCATTTAAGTGGCATGATATCCTTGTACGACAACAGAGTGGCATCCTGTTTGACTTTTTCTCAGTAGTGTCTTAAAAGCCATGGAGAGAACTTTGGCCCGACCATCGTAACACACTTTTTCTTTACATTTGCTTCACTTCTTTTCTTCTTTTTATGTCCTGAAGAAGATAAAAATCAGGGACGTTTTGTCACAGATGACTTTGAGCCAACGTTACGCTGAAATTTCCATCCAGACAGCACATGTTGCATCACCTGATTGCAGTGTGTTAATTTGCTGAATGAAAATGAATCAGGCTGTGTTTGAAAAACAGCACCAGCATTTGACCTTTTCTTCTGTCAAATGTAAACTTGTGATTCCTTTACAATGGACATTAATGGCTTCTGCGATAAATTGTGCTCAACCTCAGTCCCGACACGCATTCATAAATACTTGGTCCACACCTAACTTGTCTCATCTACCTGATCTGTGTATAGTTTTGTTCTCTTTCCAAGCCTCTGTACTTCCATCTTTCCACCTCTTCCCTCTGTCCTCCCTTCCCCTATTATATAACTGTAGACTGTTTAATTTACAGTAATATATGCAAAGCTGTTTATGCCCCTGGAATATTTTAGTTTTTTAAATTCTTCACGCATAGAGCAAAATACAGTATGTTTTATCTAAGCCCTCTGTATTTTGATATTACACACAACAGCGGAACTGGTCTCCTGTGTGATTTGGAAACTGGTACAAAAGCAGAAAGGGAAGAAAAAAATTTGACTTGTGGGTAATAGCAGAAAAAGGGGAGGGATGCTCTCTGGTGAATTATGTGTGTGTGTGTCTGTGTGTGCGTGCGTGCGCGCATGTGTATCAGTGTGTTTCAAAGAGAATGTACATGCACTTGAACATATGTGCAAGCGAGTGCGTGTGTTTGTCTACATTACTTTAACCGTGAGTGTGTGTGTGTGTTTGTTTGTACGTGATATTTAACTGGGAATGTGTGTGTGGTTGTATACGTGGATAGTCTTGTGTGTGTGTGTGTGTGTGTGTGTGTGTGTGAGAGAGTGTGTGAGTATGTGAGAGTGTGTGTGTGTGTGTGTGTGTAGACGTGCCATTTAAATCGGAATGTGTCCGGTTGTTTGAGGCCGTGGATAGTCTTTTTTGTGTGTGCGTGTGTGCGTGCGTGCGCGCGCGCGCGCGTGTTATCACTTAATGTCTGTGCCGAGCCCTGTGACTCAGTCAGAAGTGCTTACTCCAGCACTCTGTTCTGGGGGAGGCAGCTCTGGCTCAGCAGTGGAAGCTGTGGCTCCAGTGATAAAAGCAGCTGTAACAGCAACATTATCTCCAGCTCCACACGCAGCTGTACCAGCTACAGTGACACTGTTTCATATGATTTTCCCCGAGGTCAGAGCTACGAGTCCTGTTTCACAATGCAGCCTGTGACACTAGAGGTTATTTTGTATTTATCAAGTAAGAGTCTGCACTATTTTCCTATAAATACGTGTATTTTCAAACTCGATAACCAGCAGCCATTACCTCACCAAGTTATCAAATCTCTTACACATGCTGGCACACAGGAAAAGTTGTTTCTGTTTCTCAACAGCATTTTTTAGCTTAAATAGAAGAGATTAAAGACAGACAGCTACATTGGTCTGTGTGTGTGGTTCTTCGGGTAATTAAAGCTGGAGGTTTATCAATCACCAACACACTAGATGTTGTAATATTTCCGGGAAGGATTTTGCAACTTTGGAAAGTTATCAAGGTGTCAATCATTTAATCTCTTGTTGCAATCGATTGGATTTGAAAGCGAAGTGCCACTGTGTGTGTGTGTGTGTGTGTGTGTGTGTCGGTGTGTGTCGGTGTGTGTCGGTGTGTGTGTGTGTGTGGTGCAGTGCACACCAGGGTAAAACTGCTTATCATCTAAAAATGTCAATAAAATCAAATAACTGCAGAATGCAGTTTTATGGATGTGGGCCACGTCTCTAAGGATAAAACATCAAAGTGATGAAATGCTGTAAAATGGAATTCTGATAGACAGGAATTCAGCGCCTTGAGGGCCAGGACTCAAATTGATCCACAGAAATAGTCGAAGCATTGTGTGACCTTCAGAGGCCGAACTGGGCAGAACTTAAAATCCCTTTTGTCTTTGTCCTTCAGGAGCCCAACTCTCCTGCAGGCAGCCCTCCTCACTCCCCACATGGGAATGGGTTAGATCGGGCTCCCACTCTAAGGAAAGAGCTCCCGGGCTCCTCGAGCACAGGAGAGGCCCCCTCCACCCCGAACCCCCGCAGCCCCACCCCAGGCAAGGGCAAGGACCCTGCACAGGTAAGACAGACAGATAGAAACTTGCTGCTCTCTGCTGACTGGGATTTTCCGTCATGCTGACGTGAGTTTGTTACTTTTATGTTTTTTTAATTATTACCATTTGGTTGACTGTGTCCCATTCCTGTTACACATGATGCCATCACGTATGGTGTTTCAGTGGCAATAAAATCTGTACAGATAGATAGTTGCAATAGCGTCGGTGCCACTGAGATTACATGTTTATCTTTTCATTGAGATTTGTTAGTTAGCACTGTATAATAAAGTTTTGCCAAATGTTTTTGGGACTTCTCTGCAGATGGATAAGTCCCAGTCTCCGTTGTCTAAGTCTGGTACCCCGTCCCCGTCCCACCGTGAGGCCCTTACCCCCGGAGCCCCAGGAGCTCCTGGTCCCAGCACCTCCTGCCTTCGTCTGGTCAGCAAAGCAGCAACCAGCGCAGACCCACTCGGTGAGACAGTTTACACAAGCAAGAGGACATTTTAACACTAAAACATGGTTCTGATGTTGGTACCCTTGATGTCGCAGCTTGTTAATAACAGGCCGTCACCACATGAATATAGTACCTGGTAATTCTAACTGCCTTTATTTGTAGGCAGTTTCTTAGAAAGTTATTTGGATCAAGTATTCTATGTCAAATTGTCACTCAGTAAATTCGTATTACTCATGACTTAAAATCTACTGTCTGGGGTGGCCTCAGAGCAAAATGGTGAGATTGCACATCTCAGTGCCGCAAAAGTCATTCCCCTGCTCTTTCCCCAGATTTCCTGTCTGTCTACACAGTATCTGTCAAATAAAGGCTTAAAACGAACAAAGATTAATTAAAAATGACTTTCAAATCTGGCGTCCAGAGCAGAGTAAAACAACTTTTTTGATGTACGCCTGACCAGTTACACCAAATAGCTCCCTGATTTTGACCTGTCTTATACGTTTTGTGGGATTTTTATAACCTCTTGACGCTTGGTTTGTCCATTTCCTACATTTTTTTTACCGGGACATGACTGGCTTTATTGTGTAATGTCACTGTTTTATCTTGATTTGATTGTAGAAGAGTCAGAACCATAAGAAACGGAGTGAGATCTCCTGACTCTAACTTTGCTCTCTTGAGCAAGGCGTCTAACCGCTATCTGCTCCTGAAATCTGCTGTTGTACTTGACAGCTCCTCCATGTTTTGTTTTGTGAATAAACAGATGTAGTTCAAGAGCAGAGAAGTTTTTATCCGTTCTTCTCAGCCCCCCTGTGACCTTGTTTGTGCTTGTGTATTGTACTGTCTGTATTGTCCCCCCTCTTTCTCTCCATCCTTCATTCCCTCCTTCCGCTTTCCCTCCCTCCCTAGCTCTCCGCAGTCCCATGTCTGTGCCCCCCGGTTCATACCCGGCTCATTTTGGCGTGGTGTCCCACGCAGGACTGAATGGGGAGCTGGCGAGCCCAGGAGGCTTTGGCGGGGCTCTAACTCTCTCCCCACAAATCAGTGCAGCGGCCAGCGCCTACTCCCGAAGCCCCATGGTGAGTAAAGGCCAGGTGAATCTTCCCTGTCGAAGGTTTGATTTCATGTTCAGTGTCTAACCTTCTCACTGTCATAGCACCGCCTCAAAACTAGATGAATGCGCCGCACTGTTTTCAAGTTTCAACACACCTTTGTTATATTCTCGCTCCTCTGTTTTAAGTCTGCTTTGTAGTCAAGATACTAATTGTGTCCCCGCTCGTTTGTTCCCCCAAGGTGGCTTATGACTCTCGATCTCACCTGAGAGCACCGGGGCTGTCCTCCTCTCTGCCGGGCTCCTCTGGCGGAAAGCCGTGAGTTTTTACCTCTATAGCGCACACACACACATATACACAGATAAAGTTCCAGTATGCATACAACATGAATAAAGAATCACTATCGTGTAAAATTCCAACGTTTGAAAATCACTATTGAAATGTGTTTCTCTTTGTATTACTGCCGCTTGTGAGACCCACTATTCTTTAAATACAAAGTAAAACACGCACTTTCTCACTCCATTCAATTCTGAAATGAACCGTTGATGTGTATTTACTTGGTGAGGATACTTGGTGTGTTCCCCAGTTGCTCAGGGCAGTTAAACAGTTCATTTATTCTCCTGTTTATAGTGATTAAGATAGAAATATGTGAAAGTTGAGGAGACTGATAATTTAAGGCTGAGAAAATAGTTAGAAATTGATGATTACACACGCTTTAATCAAAACTAGCTCAGTGATGATCTGAATCCCAATGAGTGCTTTTTATTGACCCAGGACTTTTCAATGTTCCACACTAAGTGTAACACTTGAAAGCCCTGAATAACGGAGGTGTTGCAGTCCAGAGCCCATTCTCCAACACACTTTTTATCATTTGTTGCAGAGAAGCAAAAACATTTTTGCGGTGCTAATTGGAAATCCCGAACCAGCCACCTTGACTTCCAACCGCTACAGTATTGATCAGCCATTAGCAATGTCACCCAGACACTTCCCTGAAATACAATCTGCCATTATGAGTTCCCGCCCGTGGCTACACTGGGACAAGTCATTTCCAGAATTCAAGGCCATTATGATTTCGTCATACTTCACAACGTGTACATTTGAGATGTGTGGTTTTTGAGTGATGTGTTGTTTTTTTACTTCTATTTGCTCTCACCTTTATTGATTAATTGATACTTTGTCCTACCTGTCTTGAGACAATTTCTCTTGTACTTCAAGCTCATTCCCTTACCTATCAGTTCAACCTCAGTTTATTTTTAGCCTCAGCTTTATAGATCTGAAGTATTGATTTTTTTCCCTCTTCTCTCTCACGTCTCCTCTCTCCAGCGCCTACTCGTTCCATGTGAGCGCAGACGGCCAGATGCAGCCGGTGCCCTTTCCCCCCGACGCCTTGCTGGGCCCGGGAATCCCTCGTCACGCCCGTCAGATCCACACCCTGAACCACGGAGAGGTGGTGTGCGCCGTCACCATCAGCACCTCGACGCGCCACGTCTACACTGGAGGAAAGGGTTGCGTCAAGGTGTGGGACATCAGCCAGCCGGGCAGCAAGAGCCCCATGGCCCAGCTGGACTGTCTGGTGAGACACGAGGTTATTGACACCCACAAATCAGCCAGACAAACATATATGCAGAGTTTATTCACTAAACTCAATTCAGTTAAGAGAATCTAGTCAATTTTGACAAATGACATCATCAAAATGTCCACATTAGTTCCCGTAATGTCCCTGATTGTTTCATCATCCGTCCCATGAGGCCTCATACACAGTTTTTTTGTCCAGTGCACTTACCACAGCTATGATCTAACTGGCTTTATGATCTTGTCCAATCAGAACAGGGACAACTACATCCGCTCCTGTAAAATCCTCCCCGACGGGCGAACCCTGATCGTCGGCGGGGAGGCCAGCACGCTGTCAATCTGGGATTTGGCCACACCCACTCCCCGCATCAAGGCGGAGCTGACGTCATCCGCACCCGCCTGCTACGCTTTGGCCATCTCCCCTGACAACAAGGTCTGCTTCTCGTGCTGCAGCGACGGCAACATCGTCGTCTGGGACCTTCACAACCAGACGCTGGTCAGGTGAGAGAGGAGAGAGAGAGAGAGAGAGAGAGGAGAGGACAGTGGAAGGAGAAAGAGAACATTTAAATTTTGGTGTCTTACCTACACAAATAGACTGTTGTCAGGAGAGACTAGAGAGGGGAGAGGATGTGGAAACACTTCAGGAGAAGACAAAAGAGGAAAGTCAATAAAATATGGAAGAAGAAAGAGTTTGTGTGTGTGTGTGTCTGACTGCAGGGTCAGGTAAGAAGCGGGGGGGTGAGCTAGCCGAAGGGGATATGGATGTGATAAAACAGTCAGATTTTGGCAAGGTAGGACTAAAAGAAAGAAGGAGAAGGGAAGGGAATATTTTGGTAAGACAGAGGGGAGTCAGATGTGGGTGGTGTGAGGGCGATAGGGGCCACGGGGAGGGAAGGATAAAAATGTATTTGGTCTGACAACTCCAAGAGAAAAAGAGGTATGTGTGTGTGCAGGTGTGCGTATTCATCTCTGAACCTCTTATGTGTCTCTTCCCCCCCCGCAGGCAGTTCCAGGGCCACACGGACGGAGCGAGCTGCATCGACATCTCCAACGACGGCACCAAGCTGTGGACGGGAGGACTGGACAACACGGTCCGCTGCTGGGACCTCCGGGAGGGACGGCAGCTCCAGCAGCATGACTTCACCTCACAGGTACACACACACACACACACACACACACACACACACACACGCACACGGTCTCTCTCACTCACTCTTCGGTGACACTACAGAGCTATAGCGTTGACCACAGTTGTCAGATGAATTTCGATCCACCGTGTAATGACTTTCTCTCTCTCGCTTACTGTCTCTCTCCACCTACCACTTTTCCTCCCTCCCTCATTATTCCCTCTCATTCATTCCCAATATCTCTCTGTTTATTAATTCATTCTTTATTTCTCGCTCTTTTGTATCTCGATCTGTCCTTGTTCGTTTTTTTTTACTTTCCACTATCTTTCCTCTTTCTTTTTCTCTCACTCGTCATCTTTATCCCTTTTCCTTGATATCCTACATTCCCTCATTCCTAC
>NC_061527.1:14702500-14840000 GCF_022379125.1 Scophthalmus maximus | reverse complement strand
TCTGCTCCTCTCTGTCCTCCTCCTCTTCTCTGGCGTCTGCTGTCTGCTCCTCTCTGTCCTCCTCCTCTTCTCTGGCGTCTCCTCTCAGCTCCTCTCTGTCCTCCTCTTCTTCTCTGTCCTCCTCTTCTTCTCTGTTCTCCTCCTCTTCTCTGGCGTCTGCTGTCTGCTCCTCTCTGTCCTCCTCTTCTTCTCTGTCCTCCTCTTCTTCTCTGTCCTCCTCCTCTTCTCTGGCGTCTCCTCTCTGCTCCTCTCTGTCCTCCTCTTCTCTGGCGTCTCCTCTCAGCTCCTCTCTGTCCTCCTCTTCTTCTCTGTCCTCCTCTTCTTCTCTGTTCTCCTCCTCTTCTCTGGCGTCTGCTGTCTGCTCCTCTCTGTCCTCCTCTTCTTCTCTGTCCTCCTCTTCTTCTCTGTCCTCCTCTTCTTCTCTGTTCTCCTCCTCTTCTTTCTCCTTCTCCTTGTTAATTGTTGTCCCTCTTGTCTCCTTGTGGGTACTTATTTTTATCCTTCTCGTCCAATCTCTCTCTTTGTACGTCTAGCCTCACCTTTTTTCTCTGTCCTTGCTTTTATGTTTTTCACTGTCCTCTCTACTGTCATATTTTGCAATATTTTTTTATTAGACTACTTTTTTACTTTCTCTCCTTCTCGCTATATCCTTAAATCCCCTTTTATCAAATAAAATAAAAGCTAATTGGCATGGGTTTTAATGAATTACTGAATATGATACAATGTATTATAATCGGAAGAAAAAGAAGATAAATCGTCACAAGAGAACAAATGTCCTAAACAGTACAAATACCACAGACATGTATAGATGAAAGAAAATCAGTGGAACAAGGGATTTTCTCCTGTGGGTTTTCTCTTCGATTGAGGCATGCGGATACATATTTCGCAGCCAAGAGAGATGTTTAGCTGATTTCCAAAATGAATGAGTTAAGTTGACTCGTCTGATGAAGGGGATTTCTTGATATACTGTATATACTGAGTGATACTGACTTTGTTTTAGATACGTTGTGTATATACATATGTTCAAACAACTAAAACAATAACTGAGGTCATGTTGTTTCTGTCCGATAGATCAGGTCGCCTGTAATCTGTTTGGGTTACACTTTGTATGGTTTGTGACATTTGTGATAAAAACATATGTGATGCCTCGAGGTTTGGTGCTTTTTGCTCCAAAAAAGCACCAAACCTTTTTCATTTTCTAACATATTTGTGCTGTTGAAATCTATGAGCTTGTGTGATCTGGCGCAGATTATTAGTCTACTTCCTTTTGCCTTTTATTTTTCTATTTTAAAGAGTTCGACAGTCGTGTAGTATAACACGCCATTTTAGTCTCGGCTAATTTGATGCGGTCTCAATCAAAACAGTCCTTTTTTTCCCCTGAACAAACACCATAATGCCGGAGGGTGTTGAGTCTCTGAGTTTCAAGACAAGTTTTCTTCCCTGTTCTTCGATGTTTTATCTCCCGTCCTCTCTTTATCTCTCTGTCTCTAACGCTTTACTCTCCTTCCCAACTCATCCTTTGGCTTGTCTGTGCGTCCCCTCCCTCCTGAACGCCCCCAACTCCCCCTTCCTGCTATCTTGGTATAATATTAGGGATCCTGTGTGAAATGGCCTCTCACCAGTGGCTTGGTGATTGACAGCCCTGCTGCGCCTGTAGCACAAAGGGAGGGTAGACAAGGAGAGAGGAGTTTAGAGAGGAGGAGGAGTCGACACGAGGGAGGGGGACAGTGAACGCAGAGGAGGAGGAGGAGGAGAGTCTAGGAATGAAAGAGAGAAGATAAATGATGATGGAGCAATGGGAGGGAGCAGAAGGGGGAGGAGGAGGATCAGCTAAAGCCAGGTGCCCAGGTCTCTGGCTTTCAGACAAACAACAGGGAAGAAAAAAGGAAGGATTGAGCATTTTGCCTGTTCAGGCAGACCGTCAGCTTTGCGCTGCTACTGATGCTTAAACCTCCAGTTAATGAGGCTGCATCTCTCCAGAGAAGGGGAGCGAGCGAACGCGAGGACGGGAGCCTCACACTGAGGCAGATGAATGAGTCAGCGTCCTGGAGCTGTGGAGTTCTGTGTGGAAATAATTGCCGACTGTTTTGAAATGCAAATATGTCTTGAATGATTGAGCATTAAGTGAAGAGTCATATCTTTTCTAACATCTCTCTCTATTTCTTCCTCTCCATCTGTCTCCATCCATCTATCACCACATCTCTCTCTCTCTCCCCCCCCCCTCACTCCCTCTCTCTCCCCCTCACTCCTGGGTATGTGCCCATGTCTCTCGCTCGCTCTCAGTCCAAGGAGTCCTCGTCTGTGCTGAGCTGTGACGTCTCCCCGGACGACAAGTACATAGTGACGGGCTCTGGGGACAAGAAGGCCACGGTGTACGAGGTGGTGTACTGAGGGCCGGGACAAGATGACGAGGGACTGGACGGAGACTCTGGGCTGGTTTTGGGAGGATGGAGGAGGAGCAAACCCAGTTACCCTGCCAACCGCTTCCACTCCTCATTACATCAGCAGCAGCAGCAGCACCTCTGTCTCAGTCCTCTTGAGTCCTTCTGATCCTCACCCCTAATACATCTCCCCCGATCCCCCTTTTTTGCTGTGATATAAGCTACTAAGGAAGCTCACAAATGCCCCTTCCCCTCCTCCGCCTTCCACCTTTTTAGCCCAAGGATGAGGCATTATAAGTTACAGGGAGAGGCAGAAAAAAAACAGGGAGATAAGAAGGACAACGGAAAAGGGCAGTGGAGCGTAAAGATAACGTCGGCAGGAGAAAGAAGGGAAAGATGAGGAGAACGCAAAAGTGCGGAAGGAAGAGAAGTGAAAGGGAGGAAGTGGATGACAAGGAGGAGGAGGGAGGCAGGGTAATTAGGGCTGTTTCCTGATTAAGAGCTCAGTGGAAGGGAGGCCCCCAGAGGAGGCGCGGAGCGGCACTGTGGGAGCGCCAGCCAGGAGCACTGATACCACACAATCGATTCATTAGCCAGACAGTGGAAGCCTTAATGAGGCTGACGCCGCAGCTCGCTCTCCCCAGCGAGAGGTGTCAGGAGCTGGGCAACGATGACGCTCTGAGATGGGAGAGGGGCCGCTTCAGATATCCACACACAATGACATGAAACATAGACCTGCTCACAATACACACACACACATTTGAATACACCCCCTTGAGGTAATCGTAGGAAGATGGAAACACACACACACAACACACAGAGCACCCAATTAAGCATTCATCGCTGCACTCCCCGTCTCACTGCTTAATATCTGTTTTATTTTTGTCTGACAAAAGCAGCGTCTAATGAGCAGCGGAGTCGATGGGATCCTCCCAGGACCCAGAGACACAAACAGAGAACATCAGCCGAGCTGTTCCCTCTAATTCCTCCCGATTGTTCTCCTGACACCGGGCACCCGCTCGCTCTCATTAAAGGCCCCGTCGGCTAGGTGACGTAGCAGCACACTTCACTGTAAGGCAAACAAGAGGGAAAATGAACACCACCCAACTGCGCCATCAGCATCAGCAGCCGAATTATCAGCGGCTTATTCCGATTTCCTTCCACATTTTTATGCAACTAGTTGCTGTTTTCATTTACAGAGCAGATGAGATTACATGTTTAGTGGAGTCATTATCCCGCCTGCCTGAAACTAAAAAGCCAAATCTTGTTTGATAAGCTATCGATTGCTTGTAATTGAGATGCTAAACACCTTAAAGGAAATCTTCAATATGTTGTGAGACATTTTGATTTGTTTTCTTGCTGATGCTTGATACATAAGGACTAAGAAACAGGCAGCCAAGCGCTAACGGAGTGGAACATATTCCACCCACTCAAATCACTCATAATTAATGATCACGTTATATCGTGTTTGTTTAATACATCCAGAGTCAAAGGTGTAAAAATGAACCAATCTGGCAACCATAGGAGACTCCACGCTCATGGTCCTCGCCAAGAAACAGTCCGGCACAAAACTCCCGTAAAAATTGGGATTTGCCCTTTTTCTTTTTTAAACTTTATTTCTCTTCACAACAGACGAGGTATAATGTTTACGTCCGCGAGCTTCAGAGCTGTTAGTGGTTTCGGCAGAGCCAGGTCAGCATATTCCAATCCGTGATGCTTGTCATACAGATGTGAGTGGTGTCAACCTTCTCATCTCGCTCCCTTCAAGAAAGCGAATAAACGCATTTCCTGAAAGCGCCAAACTTTTTCTCTCAACCCATTTTTTTCTACTTTTCAATCCTCCTTGTGTCGTACTCCAAACTGGCAGACAGACGGTATATCAGAGCTCTCTGCTTCTCTAGAACATGCGTTGGTGCGTAGGAGAAAAAAAGGCACATTTCAACCTCTTTTCTTTTTTTTTTATTACTCATTTATTTCAGTATTTTATATGAATAGTGCTCGTCTTATGTAATGGTATGTTTATGTATTGGGGTTTGCCTATGACTGCGTTCGGGTTCGGGGAAGCAAACAGAGAGGGATGCTCTCGCACATGGAAAGATGAAAAATCACCACAATGGTGATTGTGCCAGGCAGAGGTCATATACAACAACAGCAAACCCATGTGAAGAAAAATAATAATAAGACCCTCCATTTAAGAGAAAATGTTCCTCTGTCTACGGTTTGTTGTTTTTGTTTTTTTCCCCCTTTTTTTCAAAAAGTGGTAGTAAACGTGCTTTAGCCTCTTTTCCGTCCTGATTGTGTAACTGTACTAAGTTTCTGTCGGGTCTGAGGTCGGCGCGTCCACTGCGACGTGACAGTGCAGATTCAGCCATCGGAGAGGTCCCACTTTGTACTGCATGCTTGTTGCACTGCAAGTCCACTTCTGCTGACGGAACCTGACTGGTCCGATTTTATTCCACAGCTACGATGAAAAATGTCACACATCCAGTTTTGCAGAAGGATGAATCTTACATCACAGTATGCAATTTAATAAGGTGTGAAATCATTTTGGTCAAGTGTGTCAATGTTTCTCGCCGCAGCAGGGAGAGACTTGTACATTGGCTACTGTACCAGCGAGGAGTCAGGGATTATCTGTACAGTGGGACGCCTTTGCCCCTCTCTTCCCCTTCCTGCCTGTCAGTCACAGGCAGACCTACAGTGCTCTCTCACACAAGCTTGTATACTCCCTCAGAATGATGCTGTATAATGGCTATGCATTTGGTGGTATAGCGTGACTATTTGGGACAATATTGTATTTGATACTCTTCTTTAACTGTCGGTAATGTCTCTCTCTCCCCTGCTTCTGCTTTCTGTTCCAACACTAGAACGACTGCAAGCTCATGTTTAGTTTCTTTTTTCTTGTTCCCTTTTTTAATGCACTGCATCTTCCCTCCTGATGCATTTCCCATGTGCTGTACAAGAAAAACTATGTGTGGAAAAATAAACCAAACTTGTGTTCATCCTTTCAGGTGTCTCCTGCATCAATCTTTTTCCAAGCTCTGCTCGTGGAGACGTCAGTTGGTGGACCACGTTGGTTTCTGCAAAACACATTTACAACAACCGGTATGACCTCATAGTAGACAGTAGAAAAGAATTTACTCTTTTTTCATCCTTTTTCATCAATTGCACAGATCAAATAAAGCAGAGATACTGAAGCTCATTTACATTAATCTCCATATTTTGGAGAAGTTTGAAAAGATGCTCACATGTTGGGTCTAAAATTAAAGTATATAAAACAGGCGTGTCAAATATACAGAGGCTGTTGTTGAATTAGCTGCATATTTCTAAAACTACTCCACTGAAATTTTGTGGCATCTTACCTGATAATAGAAATTAAGTCCCAGTGAGAGAAAAACAAACATTCTGCTGTAACAGAGAACTGAAATGACCTAATCCTGTGGGAAAGTTTCAGCCGAGTGATCTGACGATCCCACATCTGTTCCTGCAGTTAATTGTATTTATTCTCAAGTCAATCGTTCACATTGGTCGGAATCTACTTTGCTGCAATTATGGACATTAAAACAAATTGCGTGCATTAAAGTTCAAATGTGTTCTAAATGAACCAAATTAATAATTATCTACATCTTTTTGCTAACAGTTCTTTCCTCCAGATAGGAGATAAATGCTTCAGCTTTCTGCGGTTCTCCTCTCCCACAGTTAAAGCTTTTTTGTCTCGGCAGGACAAAGTAGTTCCCTTCAGTATTAATGCTATAATAATCCATTCCCCAGCCTGTTGTACCACAGATCACCTTTGTCTCACACCACGATCTATCGTGGACAAAAAATACACAACTGTACAGCTGCATTATTTACTCCAGTCTCACAGGAGCTGTAAATTATAACTCGCTCTCGCTTCGAAAATCCCCCAGACACTTTTCCCGCATGTGCGAGTAAGCACACGATGACTAATACAGAAGCTTTGCGTTATGGGAGGTTCTGTCACCAGAGAGTGGAGGAAGTGCATACTCACAATTCACAGACTTCCATTTTTCATCTTAATAATCCTAAAATTATTTTGGCACCTCTCTGTGAACACACCCACACATCTGGCTATTATGGTTTAAACTAATATTCAACAAATGTTGGCCAAACTTTGATAGAGAACGAACGAGCGCGAAAACACACACACACACACACACACACACACACACACACACACACACACACACACACACACACACACACACACACACACACACACACACACACACACACACACACACACACACACACACACACACACACACACACACACACACACACACACACACACACACACACACACACACACACACACACACACACACAGACAGACAGACAGACAGACAGACAGACAGACAGACAGACAGACAGACAGACAGACAGACAGACAGACAGACAGACAGACAGACAGACAGACAGACAGACAGACAGACAGACAGACAGACAGACAGACAGACGTTTCTATCTGGTCGTGTGCGACCTAAGATGCTCACGACAGACGAAACACAAACGATAAACTGCAGATAACAATGACTGAACAGATGTTCCACACTGAAGCTGCTCGTCTCAAAGCACATCCAAGTCACAGATCCTTGTTTGCCTTTAGAGAACTTTATTTACACGTCCATTTATAGCAAGGTTCAAGGTTCATGATGCAGTTGTGAAAATACCTGTCCGCCAATATGTGCCCCAACAAATACAATAGAAAATCACATTTAATGTCAAGTGTTAAAGATGGAGAACATGTAGCAGAGGCGACGTCTCGAAACTGGAGAGGAACTATTGTTTGAGTTTGTTTGAACTGACTTTAGCTTTCTGCCCTCCGGGTCGAGGTTATTTTTTGTTGTTGTTCCAGGCTGGTTTCCTTAAAAACATCCCCAGAATAAGTTCATCGTTGTTCTTCAGTAAAAGAAAAGACAAAACTCAAAAAAGGAACAGACACAAACAGAGTCTCAGGACACTTCAGAGGAAAACCGAGCCGTGTTCTGTCATGTACGTCCTGGAGATGATACAATCATGTTGCTGCTAAAACTTAACCAGGAGAAGAAAAACAAAAAAAGGAAATATCTGGAACCTTGCCGCAAATCATCCTGCCATCTGTCACACATCTGCTGCCCTGAGGAGCAGCCACGTGCTGCAGACTGGGCCAGACCAGGCCCAGCTGACCTGGGCTGGGACTTTTTGTTTTTTAATTTAATTTCTTTAAAATTAAATTGTTTTAATTCTTTTTAAACAGCACAGAATATGGACTGTAGTTTCCAGCCCTCCTTGAACCCTCCACACACGTCTTCATCCCCATGTGTCTTCGCCTCTTGATGCCATCCAACAGTTTGCCAAAAAATTCAAAGGCTAAAAAAATAAGTTCAGCTAATTTCTTGTTCACTACAGAGGTTTTGTTTTGTTTTGTTTTTTTAAAAAAGGGAAAAAAAAGGAACAAAACAAGAAGGTCTTTGGAGGAATCCCACATTTGCGCAGCTGTAGACTAACCAGCGTTCTCAGAGCATTAAAAACAAAGTTCAAAGTTTGTTCGTTTTCCAGAGATGTGACTTTGTGCCCCCCTTGCTTCTCTTTCTCTCTCTATTTCTTTCACAAACGTAATAAAAAACAAAACAAAGTACGAGTTGAGTGTCTCTTGCTTTCCATGCCACCGACGCTCTGTACAGTCATTGGTGCAGGAGGGAGCCTCGGCTCTGACCCCTGATTATTAGTTTTACTTTTTCAGCCAATCAAAGAGTTCAGTAGATGACTTCGTAGACCGTGGCCTTCTTGTCCCCGGAGCCGGTGACGATAAATTGGTCGTCGGGGGAGATGTCACAGCTGAGAACCGACGAGGACTCCTTCGACTGCACAGGGGAACGGAGGAAGAATATTAGTACGAACAGTGACACAAAATTCACACATTAGCTGTTAGTACAGTCAGAACCTGTTAGTATGTAGACAATATGAAAAAGAAAGAAAGAGAATCCAACCTCTCGTCATGTCGTCATATTTCATAGTCAATTTTAACCACAAGGAAACGTATTTGATGATCTACCTGGAATATGCTGGATCCGTAAGGTGTCCGCCACGCATTCAGGAGGTTATCTTTGCCCGTGCTCACGAACCATTTACCTACAGGATGAAACACAGAGCCATCAACAGATAAAAAGCCTCGGGGGGGGGGGGGGGGGGGGGGGGGGGGGGCAAGATACGGAGGAGCCGGGGAGGAAGAGCTGCTTTTGTGAAGAACAGAAGAGGTAAGAAAGGAAGAAACCATTTCTGAATAATGAAAGAGGCAGAAGATTTGTTCTGCGTCTCTGTGATTAAATACCCTCAAGGTAATGTGATGTAACCGAACCATCAATCTAGTTAGAGTGTACAGGAGGGGGGTGTGTGTGTGTGTGTGTGTGTGTGTGTGTGTGTGTGTGTGTGTGTGTGTGTGTGTGTGTGTGTGTGTGTGTGTGTGTGTGTGTGTGTGTGTGTGTGTGTGTGTGTCCGTACCGCAGTAGGCAAACTTGAGGGAGAGGACGCAGCTCTCGTGGAGGTGCAGCTGGTACTTGTCAGGTTTGGACACATGCAGGACTTCCACGTTACTGCTCTCCATTCCTACTGCCAGCCACTCGCCTGTCGGACAGTAGCCCAGAGAGAAGATCTGCAGACGGAGGGGGGAAAAAAATTGAGACCATTAAAGCATTGATGATAATCAACAGCATGTCAGCACATTATTGCCTATTAGTCTGGACTTTAGCGAATCTGATTTGAGTGTGTGTGTGTGTGTGTGTGTGTGTGTGTGTGTGTGTGTGTGTGTGTGTGTGTGTACCTGCGAGGTGAAGTCATGCTGCTGGAGCTGCCGTCCCTCCCGGAGGTCCCAGCAGCGGACCGTGTTGTCCAGTCCTCCCGTCCACAGCTTGGTGCCGTCGTTGGAGATGTCGATGCAGCTCGCTCCGTCCGTGTGGCCCTGGAACTGCCTGCGGGGGGGAAAAGCATTGCAATTAGACTAATGATACAATAATAATACTATTTTGTTTTTCACAAACCTAGACTGGAAAAACACAAGTCTCAACATCGCAAAATTGTCCCCGGGCAACAGCAGAAACTACACTGAGGGATAATCTTGTGGGCAGCCGTAAGTAGAGGCTAGGATTTAAACAGATGATAAATAACAATAAAGTAAAGCACTGTGTCATAAATATAACATGTCTTCACAAGAGAAGTTAGTTATTGGCAAACACTGTTTGCAAATCTTATATCTCCTTACAATTACATTACAGTGTATTATAAAAAAATATGGTATATGTTAATATATACTACTAATAAATGCTAAATAAGGAGACATTAAGTGTTGCCATTTCTTGTTATGTATTTAGCAGGGAGCAGTGACAGAGCGTTCAGAGCCTAAGCTAGTTCACAGTGTGTGTCCCTAGATACATAAACGTGTGTATTACCAGGGAAATCGTTGAATATTTGGGTGGAGTCCATCAACTTCAGATTTCATTTTGCAGATTTGGTGAAAATATATAGAAAATGCAACAATTCATACTATGGAGTTGTCTGGCAGTAAGTAGGAATGTAATGGTGATTTCTCTGGAACATACAAAAACCACTGATGTGGTGCTCATAAAGACACTCAGAAAAAAATAAGTTTTACTTTCATGAATGTAAGCAGCCTCCTGACTTCTTGTTAAACAAACACAAACTCCCACAGGAAGTCCATCTCTTCTGTACTGCATTCCTCCTCCAGGCTTTGGTTGCCTATCTATAATGTTTTCCTTCTCACTGGCGTCATGATTGACAGGGTGGACATTAAAACTTCGAAAAGAAAAGAACACTGTTCCCTCTGTGCAGCTGTGTCTCTCCTCATTTCTTTCGCTATAACTTCTCTTACTTATTCATCGCTATACTCTCTCCTTGCCTTCTTTCTTGCTACTTGAAAATTATCTCTCCATTTCCTCTTATCTGCGTATTTCTCTCTCTCTCTCTCTCTCTCTCTCTCTCTCTCTCTCTCTCTCTCTCTCTCTCTCTCTCTCTCTCTCTCTCTCTCTCTCTCTCTCTCTCTCTCTCTCTCTCTCTCTCTCTCTCTCTCTCTCTCTCTCTCTCTCTCTCTCTCTCTCTCTCTCTCTCTCTCTCTCTCTCTCTCTCTCTCTCTCTCTCTCTCTCTCTCTCTCTCTCACCTGACCAGCGTCTGGTTGTGAAGGTCCCAGACGACGATGTTGCCGTCGCTGCAGCACGAGAAGCAGACCTTGTTGTCAGGGGAGATGGCCAGAGCGTAGCAGGCGGGCGCGGACGACGTCAGCTCCGCCTTGATGCGGGGAGTGGGTGTGGCCAAATCCCAGATCGACAGTGTGCTGGCCTCCCCGCCGACGATCAGGGTTCGCCCGTCAGAGAGCAGCTTGCAGGAGCGGATGTAGTTGTCCCTGTTCTGATTGGCCACAGTAAAAAGAAAAATATAAACATTTATACTCCCGTGATTTATGCTATACTTCTCTGTAATTGACGACGAAGGGGATCGGGTACGAAGTTAAGCATGCGGCTACAGCATTATCACAGCAATAAATGCTGGAGGATTTGGCTTCGGGACAAAAAACAAAAAGGTAATTCATCATCCAAAGGGTGTTTTATGTGTAAAAAACAAACAGTATCACTTTTGGTAGTAAAGCAACATTATTGTCTACAACCGTCTCCCCTCCCCCCTCGTGTCTCACCAGACAGTCCAGCTGGGCCATGGGGCTCTTGCTGCCCGGCTGGCTGATGTCCCACACCTTGACGCAACCCTTTCCTCCAGTGTAGACGTGGCGCGTCGAGGTGCTGATGGTGACGGCGCACACCACCTCTCCGTGGTTCAGGGTGTGGATCTGACGGGCGTGACGAGGGATTCCCGGGCCCAGCAAGGCGTCGGGGGGAAAGGGCACCGGCTGCATCTGGCCGTCTGCGCTCACATGGAACGAGTAGGCGCTGGAGAGAGGAGACGTGAGAGAGAATTTTACAGAGGGTAAAAATACAATATCAGTCATGATTTGTCTCTGAAACAGGACTTTGGTGAACTATTCAGTTAACAAGAAGAAAAATACAAGTGTAAAACTTTAATGTGCACCTGACATTTACTAAAGTTGTTTAGAATAACTGAAAAACAATATTGTATTATATAATATATACACTGAAGCTGCTTTTCAAATTTCCCTGACGACCTCTTCATTGGCCATCCATCCACAGAAATGAGAAAAATAATATTAATAATAATACATTTCATTTACAGAGCAGAACTTTTCATTGCTAAAAGCAATCTCAACGTGCTCCAAACGACAAGTGAAGTGGCTGTATTAAAAACATTTGAGTGCACAGATTGTTTAATTTACATAAAGGAGCATCAGTGCTATTCATGTTGACCCATCAAGCAAACTTATGGACGCAAACTGTTTTTTTAATAGAAAAAATGTGTTCATATCTGTTAATGTTTTCTGTTATTTCTTTTTTTCCTCTGGTGTTGTGTGTTGAAATTCGAGGAGTGCAGTTAATACTGCACAGGTGAAGATTTGAATGATAGCAGGTGAGGCAGGAGAAACTCACGGTTTTCCGGAGGCAGCTGACTGCAGGCTGGCAGGCAGCCCAGGGACCCTCATGTGTGGGTGTGGAGACTCGTAGCCCACCTGGAAGAGACAGAGACACTAGTGTAAGAAAAGCTGGGAAAAAATACCTGGTTAGAGGAAAGACTGAAGGGGGAAGAAAAGAGAATTCACTCATGAGACAGATTAGAATAAAACAAGATCATATAAAAGCAAAGAGGCTTTTCAAGAGCCAAAGTCATAGATTCTTGAACTCTCTTCATTCCTATATATAGAATATCCTTCTCTTTTGTCCTCTCCTACAGGTTTATATGCTGAGGTGTTACACATGACAGTGACACTGGAAAGACAAATTGTCTGCAGAGTGCTGAGCTCACCACAGGGGACCGTCCGTAGCCCGCGGCAGCCGCCGCCGCCGCCGCTGCTGCTGCGGCTCCGTTCATCTGGGGGGAAACCAAATGCAGGCCTGCGCCATAGGCCGCCGCCCCTGGCAGGTCCCCGTTCACCCCTGGAGGAGGCAGGCCAAAGGCCCCTGGAGGGTACGCTCCTTGCACCGCCAGAGGGTTTCTGAGACCCAGAGCTGGTGCAAGGACAGACAAAGGAAAAGAAAGAGTTGACGATTTTGAGTTAAATATTGAAGTGAACAAATTATTGATTGAGGCAAAGAATATCAGAATGTTATTGCTTAAACATTGTACAGAATAAAATGCACTTTGTTTTATGGTGAGTCCTTCTGCAGTCACAGTGTGTGAGACATCTGTGACTGATGGTCTGAGAAGAAGGCAGGACATCGCTTACTGCAGCACTAGACCACTACTGACCCCTGCTGGTCACCATACCTTTCTGCAGCAAGCCAGTACATGCGAGAGTGTGTGTGAGTGTGTGTGTGTGTGTGTGTGTGTGTGTGTGTGTGTGTGTGTGTGTGTGTGTGTGTGTGTGTGTGTTCACATAATCATCCTGCTGCTGTGCATGTAGCTGCATCTATGAGCGTGTGCATATGCATACACAATGATGTGGGTGTGTGAAATTGGTGTGGGGGCTAACAGGTGAGAGAGAGAAACACGTGAGAGAGAGAAAGAGATGCACTGGAATAGATGGAGGCTCATTATGAAGCAGCTCACAGTCACAGTCCATCACCTCCCCTAATCTTTCCATTTAAAAAGTGAGGCGCACTGAATATTTTTTTGCCCACAGCTGCTTATTAAGTCCAGATGGTGGTCGGTGGTGGGGAGCTGGCTGACACCCATACCAACTACTGCAGTCCGGTGTTGAGAGAATCACTTCATGTAACAAAGCCGGTACAGGCTAAAAGGCTGTCTCTGCAAACACAGGTTCATTTTTTCTTTTTAAGGATCCCGTGTGTGCAGTGCAGGCGTCCGTCCCCTGAGAGGAGAGCTGGAGACATTTATCTTTTGTGTGTCCTCGGCCGTACAGCTTCACTTCACATCAGCTGAAGGCTTTCTGAAGTTCACTTCTCCCTTACAACACTGAAATAAAGATGAGGATCTTACCGAGGGGGTCAACGCCAGGCTTGCCTAGGACAGGTCTGAACTGTGGGGGTCCGCTGGGTCCAGGGGTGTTGGACTCCTGAGACATGGGGGTCCCTGGCTTCATACCTGGAGTGCTGGACTTCTCCCTCTGGTGAAGCCCAGAATAAAAAGAGGAATGTTAGAAAACAAAGAAGGAAAAGTAAAAATAAATCTTGAAAGAAAACCGACTGCATAAAGACATGGAGGGGAAAACATGATTTCACAGCAAACAACAGCACCAGCCAGAGATGAATAGCAAAGGAAAGCACACAAACAAATAAAGAAGAGGTTGACAGTAAGAATGAGTGAGGGCAGATGGGAACAAGGGAGTGCTGAGGGATGTCAGCAGTCCAGAGTGATGTTGAATATACAACATGATAACCCTGAGATGAACCACTGACCCCAAACAAAAACAGGCAGAATACAATATTTACCGACAGCATGGGCACGCCGATGTCCCGTGTTGTCCGTGTGAGGTCAACTTTACTGCACAGGTTTTCACGTGTGCATTCATACAGGCGCTTACCTGAGGGGGCTCTTTGCCACGGGAGGGGGAGGCGGCACTGCTGGAGGAGGCCAGGGAGGTGGGGCTGGCCTGTGGCGGACCATCCTTACGAGATGGAGGCATCTTGTCCAAACCGTTCTCCCTGGACGAGTAGGACTGCACGCTGCGGGGGGACGATGGGTCCTGGATTCATGACACGAGACAGAAAATAATCTGTCATTCTGTTTTGGCACTGAATATTATTTTATTTTCTTCAAAGCGGTTATTACTCGCTGCAAATAATCCCTCCCACTAATTCATAAATATGGTTTACGAGGGAATCATTTCCTAACATGTTCATAAAATGTAACACATTCCAGAATCCTCGTTCTGTGCTAAACATCTATAATCAGGCTACAGCAATAAATCAAATCAAGCAGGGGTTTCCCAAAGTTGCCGTATTTTAGTATGAAAGTTCAGTTTTAGGTTTGACTGGGAATAGGCACCATTCCAATTATCACATTGGACACATGAAGTCATCTGGATGTCAAAGAAAAAAACTATACTGGTCCTGATTTTTTTCTTAATATTCTGTTAAATCTTTATTGGAAACTAAACATTTTCCAACCTATTACAACCTCGCAATCATCCATTAAACCTAAACAGTTGCACAAACTGGATTAGACATTGATGTGTTTTTAAAATGTGCAGGCAAAATGGTTGTTCATCAAGAAACAAGGCCAGGCAGAGGTGGAGGAGGACGGCAGGAGCACTATTGTTGTGTTGATTATTCACAAACGGTCCTTCTGGGTGTGTTTACATGATGTATGCAGATGAAAGCGGTGAAGTGAGGCCAGCAGCCGCCTACTAACCTCGTCCACCACCAAATTATCATCGCTCTTATCTGCATCACTGCCCTGTGAGAGGAGAGAGAGGGAGAGACGTGAGACATTCTGCTCTGCTGTATGTATGTATGTATGTATACTACATGTAGGAAGACAAAAACAAGTCATACACAAGCACAGACATTTGTGTGTGCACAACCTTGTGCACTTGAAAGTTTTGTGAAACTTTTTTCTCTCTTTAACTAGTAACAGTAGAAATAGAGGAAAATGAAACAACCCACCTTTTAATTTTTATTACCCGAGATGGTTGTAAGGACAGTAAACACAATGAGCAAATGTCCATTTATTTTACAATAATATTTTTTTTTTTACAATTATTCATTTTAAATGTTTAACTGGAGAGCTGAATTGCTCATGTTTTTTAATATTTCAGTCTGATAATTAAAAAAATATACTCAAAATGTATTTCTCAGACAGAACATAATGAAAATGTTGAATATATCCACTCTGCTTAACAATAGCCTGGAAGTGTGAATATTTTAATTAATATGTAAAAAGTCCACTGCATAGAAAACGGTGGTCATATCTGATTGGGTGAAAAACTCTCCCCCAGTTACTAAAACGTTTCACAGGGTCATGAAAGCATCCTTACATAGTCGGTCATGAACTCCTTCTCATCAGCTTTTCTCTTCTTGCCGTTGCTGAGGTAGTCTGCCTGGCGACCCTTGTCCCCGTTGGACAGAGAGCTCTGGAGAAAGGCAGCAGAGTGGAGAGGGGAGAGGAGAGGGTGGATTGAATTGAGAAAAGAGTGAGCAGGGGAGTGTGGCAAAGAGCAAAGAGGGCACAAAGAGGTGGAGGAGAAACGGGGAGGAAGGAGGGAGGAGTGAAGAGAAAGGGGGTGGGGGGCAGAGAGGAAGGAAGAGGGTGATAATGAGGTGAGAGGGACGGCAATAAATCACGTTAGGCTCATGAGCTGCGGAGATGAATGTGAAAGAATATCAGCCTGCATCGATCGCCGGCTCACGGGAGGAGTCGGACGAAGAAAGAGAAGGATTCAAGTTTTAAAGCAGCAGATTCAAACCAGGAAGAAAATACCCGAAACTGCCGAAACCTGTGTACTTTTAACCAACCAGTGAACAACACATTTGAAAAGTATAAACCGATAAAGAAGAAAAGACAACATGTTTTTTTCTTAAACTAAAGCACAGGCAGTGACGCAAAGCCTGTTAGCTTGTTGATCATCATCGTTTATATATATTTTAAACTGTGAAAATAAAATGGCAGCACTTTAATCTTAATCTGTAATTGTTACATAGATAGATAAAGATTATTAATATAATATCAATACAATAATAATTGATCCCATGGGGAAATTAGTTCCTAATAATTTCCAAGAAGTTTCATAGAAAGATCTAAATGTCGTACTAATTACAAAAAGCATTGAGTGTGTGTGTGTGTGTGTGTGTGTGTGTGTGTGTGTGTGTGTGTGTGTGTGTGTGTGTGTGTGTGTGTGTGTGTGTGTGTGTGTGTGTGTGTGTGTGTGTGTGTGTGTGTGTGTGTACAGTAATTAGTGTAGTGATTTGTACTTACTGGTCCTGCTTCACGGTCTTTTCATTCCAGACATCAGCACCCAACACAGGAACCAGGGTAGAGGACAGCAAATGCAGATAAGGACACAAAAAAACAAACAAACACACAAAAGTCCAAGATTATATGCCATCACTTTACATATCTTTACAGCTGATGACTCAGTGGGAACAGAACCCTGAGGAGGGTTATTATCAGGAGTGTTTCCTGTGTCTTGCCAAAAATCCCAAGCAAAGCCAATCAACAGAATCCCTCGAGCCAGGCTCCCGTGATTACTCTGCTCCAAACCTCAAAAGAGTCATTTTCAGGAATGCAATCCGGCCCATAACTCGGAGTTTTACACCTTCACTGAGATTAAACAAAAATAAAGTGACCCTGTACCTCTGTGGTGCTCTGCAGCAGCAGCAGCAGCCGCCGCTGCCTCGAGGTGGGCTCTCTCGTCCTTGGCGGCCAACTGAGCCCCCAGAGCCCCAGACAGGGCCAGCAGGCTGGATCCTCCGCCGAGCGCCAAGCCTGGATGGGACAGTCCTGATGGGTGAGGGCCCATTTGCAAAGCCTGCGCATGCTGGGAGAGGTGCTGTGCCTGAAGCTGCTGCTGTGGAGAGGGAGAGCAGAGGGAAGAAACGGAAAGAGAGAGAGGAGACAAAAAAAAGAGATCTGGGTGACTTACAAGCTCTGGGGAAAGCGGATTGAGAGGAAGTGATCAGAAGGCGAAGTAAAGGAAGGGAACTAATTGCTGCGATGTGCACGAGAGGGGGATGGCTGAAGTCGGGGCAGTGGCTCTGGAAATCTGTTTCCATTAAAACTATTTTTAACATGGGACATGTAATTAGGCCCAAACTATAACTCTGTTATATTGGGGGCTGTAAGGATACTTGAATAGAATAAAACAAAATTTGGGAAACTTTAATGTATCATTTTAGTCCATTGTTTTGAAATATTAGCCAATGAATAAGATCATTTTAATGTGGACCATGTGATAATTGCCTCAATAAAAGCAAAACAAAAGGTCGGAAAATAAATAAACGGGGAGTATACAGTACACAAGCTATGAGGCAGAGGGGGGAGCCCACGTACCCCTATCGAAGCATTTAGCTCCCCCATGGTCACCTGTTTGGCGCGTTCCATAGCCTGGACCACCTGTTGTTGGTGCTGTGGAAAAAATGAAGAGGTCAGTGACAGCAGGTGGATTCAGAATTAAATACTGTGACTTAAGAAAATTAATATTATGAAACTTCTTAATGAAAAAGTATTTATGCTCTAACAAACTGTGTCTATGAAATATATATTTTTTCCCCCCGCTATGGGGCTCATGTGAATGCATGCAGCAATTTGGCGGTCGAAGAAAATTAATGCGCTTTGAAGTTCTGTCCATCTGCAGCGCTGTGCGTGTGTGGAGGGAGAGTTATTGATAAGTGTGTAGTGTGCATGCCTTCTATGTGGGCTGCTGTCAGACAGGAGAGAGACTGCTGAATGCCGTACTGTGTGCGTGTGTGTGTGTGTGCGCGTGTGTGTGCGTGCGTGTGTGCATGTGTGTGTGTGCGTGTGTGTGCGTGCGTGCCACACCTCCTGCGACAGGAATGGGATGAGCTGAGCACAGATCACATTCAACCGCTTGGCAATCTCCGTCTGAAAAGAGAAAAAAAACATACTGTTACTTTGATGAATGAACACACACACACACAGCCAAGATTAGGGATGGACAAACAAAAAGACCCACACATAAAAGGTTACGCACGTGCACACGCATGCACAGTGCCTGGCTGTGGCCCGTTTCTCCCAGGGCCAGTGTGGTAAATATTTCAGCTGCTTACATCTGGTCCATGCAAATGGAAACTCTGCCAGGGAGTTTGGCTAAAATATTCATGGACAGCATCTGCTGTGGCCATAGCCAGCCCACACAGGGTGTGAGAGCGTGCGTGTGTGTGTGTGTGTGTGTGTGTGTGTGTGTGTGTGTGTGTGTGTGTGTGTACGCATGTGTTTCTGGTGTGTCCTTGCATGTCTGTTTGTGTGCGTTTTTGCACTATGTATGCTTGCTTGTGTGCATGTGTGCATGCGTGTGTGTGTTTGTGTGTGTGTGCGTGTTTCCAACTGGGGGTCAGTGAATCTGGCTGTGGGTGTGTGTGTCTCGATCTGCTCTACTACGCAGCCAACAGCCAACTCTTCCTCCCTCCTCATCACCTCTCTCTCCATCTTCCTTTCCACCTCCCTCCATTTATTGCTCTTCCCTCGTTCCATTTCTCTCTTCCCAGCATTAGCGCAGTAATCATTGTTACAAATGCTGCCATGTGATGTTTAACAGACACACACACACAAACACGTTTAGCGGCAGGCCCAACAAGGCCGTTAGAGCCAGTAATGATATGCATGCAGAGATCATGACAACATCATTATGGCCGCAGGCTGTTTGTCTTCTTGACAGCTTGACTCTGCTGTGTGTGTGTGTGTGTGTGTGTGTGTGTGTGTGTGTGTGTGTGTGTGTGTGTGTGTGTGTGTGTGTGTGTGTGTGTGTGTGTGTGTGTGTACACATGCGCAGTCCCCACCCCATTCTCTCTCTTAAGTGATTTATTGATGCCAGAGTGAACTTCCGCCCCCTCCCTTTTCCTCGTCTTCCTCTCTCATGCTCCCTCTCTCATTCCTCTTGCTTGCCCACATCCCTCCCTCCCTCCCTCCCTCCCTCCGCTCGCCATTTTTCTGCCAGACATGAGCATGTCCCCCCTCCTCCTCCCCCAACCCTCCTCTGAATCCATCGCCCCCACCACCACCACCCCAAGGGAGACACAATGATTTCTTGTTAGAGAACTCCAACTACTAAATGACATCTTCAGGGAAGAGAGAGAAAGGGAGAGGCGCAGAGAGAGAGAGAGAGAGAGAGAGAGCATGAGCAATCGAGAGGAGGATAAAGAGGGGAGGACAAAACGAGAGAGGGAAAATGAAAAGAGGAGGTGGAGGGAGGAGAGGAGGAGGAAAAGGGCAGATTGGACTGAGGAAATGACAGCCAGTGAACGAAGGATGTGGGAGGGAGAGGAGAAAAAGACAGAAAGAAGAAACAGAAGGAAGGCGGGGGAGGAAAGGAAAGAGAAAAAAAATCCAGATTGGGGGGTGGGGTGGGGTTGGTGGAGTGGCGGTGGAATCACGTCAAAAGTGAAACGATTGAGATGGTGAAATGAAATGAGGGAGAGAGAGACAAAGAAAGAGCAGGAAGGCAGTGACCTGATTTAAAGTGAAATTCAGCATGGACTGTGCTGCATGTCTGCAAGGAGACAGAGGTGGAGGGAGGATGTACAAATAAAAAAAATAAAAGACAAAGAGGGAGAGAAAGAGAAATCAGTGGAAAGGAAGGGAGACACAGTCAGGGATGGGGAAGAAAAAGAGATTAAGAGGGAGAAGCATTAAAAAAGACAAGCAATTGAAGGAAATGGAGAAAAATAGGAATAGTGGATGGAGAATCAGGGCAGGAGTGGGAGGGAGGGATGGGTGGATGGAGGGATGGAGGGATGGATGGAGAGGGAGGAAGCACAGGGGCAGTAGCAGACAGGGATTTATGACGGGGGGGGCTGTTCTGAAGGCTTGGGGGCAAGGAGTATTCTCATCTGTCTGTGGTGGAGAAATGAATTCTGTTTGTGGATCCTATTAACGCCTCCACTGCATAACAGTGCTATAGGAGTCCAGTCATATAGAGACGGAGAGAGAGAGAGACACACTCGTACCTTACTGGAAAATACTAGAAGAGTAATGGAGTACAGCTGATGGGAGCAGCAGAACGGAGGCAGAGATAATAATGCAAGAGAATAATTTAAAGCTTTAGGAGTAGGAGGCAAAAGGGATGAGAGAGAGGGTGAGAGACCTTCAAGAAGCAGGGGGAGAGAGAGAGAGAGAGAGAGATCACATACCTGTTTGTGCATTTCAATGTTAAGGCCATAGGACATCTCATAATACTGAAATACAGAGAAGAACATCAGTTAATACATGAATGAAAAGACATGAACCAGAATATGAGGGGATGGACAAAAAGCTTTCATAGCTAGAGGTTTTTTTAATTCATAATTTTAGTATTTCTATGCCACAGGAATGTGGTTATCAACAGACTTGCACATTTTCAAAGGACGAATGGGGAAAAGGAAGCACGGAAGCTCTTAAGCTTTAATCCCAAACTTAAAATATAGTGGACACAAAATGAAAATCTGCAAACATTGTCTCAGGAATTAAATGGTGTATTTAACGGTGAATCATTAGCATGTTAAATTGAATGCACAACGTACACCATCTCCTACAAACAGCTAGAATTATTCATATCACAGCAGAAGTGATAAAAATGATTTAGAAATAAATACATGACAAAACAGTTCGGCGATATTCTACACTTTTCTTATTGTCAAAAAACGAGGTAAAAAAACAATTACGAATTTCCAGTCCCACATTGGAGTTGCTGGAAATACTAGTGCACCAAATATGTATTAATGTGCAGCTAAAAATGGTTTCCAACAAATCAGCACTATTTAGTCACGTTTAATTAATATTTATTCAAACCTACAGCTCTGGCTGTTCTGTTTTTCATAGGATTTGCTACAAATGAAATTTGTTAATATTGCCAACCTCTTTCTTTGAGAAGATGAGAAATATATTTTGTAAAAAGCATCTAATTTCTGCCACTAAATGTAGATTTACCTTATACTATTCTATATCTAAAATATGATTTTTCATCATTGTTTCTACACAAATGAATTCAACGGTGTGAGCACCGAGCCACTCACAGAACCGTTTCCTGTGCTCACAGCTTCAGACAGTGCCAGCCGGAGCATGTGCACTCCGAAGTGCCCATATGTTCCCAACAGCAGATCTCCGCTAATGTCGCCTCGACTCTGCTGAAAGTCAACAGCTCTAAAATGACCCCGGGGCACATTTTGGAAACCAGAAGCCCAAATCGAGGCAGCAAAACTGTCGCCGGGCAGAAGTGGTCGACGGACTTTTGTAATAATCATGTCTAAATGTGAGCTTTCTGACCCGAGCTTTTATCCAAAAGTACAAGGAGCTGTGGGGAATGCAGGAGGAGCTCCGTCTGTCACGCTATACCTTCAGAGACGGATGGAAAAGGGGTAGCATTTTGAAGTCAGATGCTTCGAAAAGTGACAGGCTGACATTTGCTTTTCAGCCTGGCTGGTTGTGGAGAGATAAGATTGGCAGCTGGGCAGCCGTAACAGCCTGGCAGGATGGGGAAGGAGATGGCAGGGGTCCTCTCTCTCCAGACATCTTCCCTGGCAGTTAACATCAGTGTGTGTGTGTGTGTGTGTGTGTGTGTGTGTGTGTGTGTGTGTGTGTGTGTGTGTGTGTGTGTGTGTGTGTGTGTGTGTGTGTGTGTGTGTGTGTGTGTGTGTGTGTGTGTGTGTGTGTGTCCCCTTAGGAAGTGTGTGCATGCTCCTCTTCATGTATGTATGTATGCATGCGCACGTGTGTGTGTGCGTGCGTGCGTGCTTGTGCATGTGTGTTTGTCTGTGTGCCTCCAGAGAAGACGCCTTTCCTGGCAGCTCTGCTCGGCAGTTTGTGTCTGCCAAGTTTTCGCCTGTTGCTTAGCAACAGCCAAACTCCCCCAAAATCACCAGCCAAGAAAAAAGGAGACCTGGCCTGTGGTTTGATGCCAGCTGCCCCCTTCTCCCAATCACTGAAACTTCAATCCCCCCACCGGTCCCATCTCTGTGCCAAGATTACCACATAGCTCTTATTTGGCAGAGCGGGTCCTGGGCAGCCTGCACTCAGTCAGCTGAGGCTGTGTGTGCCTCTGATCACTGGTAAATCAAGGCTGTAGGTTTTGCAGACTTAAAAAAAACTAAACAAAGAAGGACAAAGAGTTTTGGCCTTTCCTTTACTCAAGAAAAAGATTTGCTCATCATGTTTCCTTTACAATCACACGGCCCCAAGCGTTCAGACCTGAGCTCAGAGGCACATTAATGCTTCTGTGCTGTGATCTGTTCAGAAAATAAACTGTGCGAGCTGCATCTGTTTTCAGGAAGCCTTCTGGGATTCAAACCATGCTCACATGTTCCTCCCTCTGGCCTCGGTGATGAGATGCAAAAGCATCGGACCTAAGGAACTGATTGCAACGAGTGAGCAAATCAATCGGCAGCATCGGAGAACAGATCATGTGATCAGACCAACAAGGCCGTGTGGGAGGGGTCGACTGAAAACCATGGCACGGCAGTGAAACAACCGTGAGTAAGATTTAGTCAGTGGACTGTGACGACATGTTATAAAAGATCATCTCGATGACGGATTAATCTTATGAGTATTTTCATTTCATCGTTGAATCTATAAACTAATGTAAAACAACCTGATGCTGGAAGCCAGTTTTTCAACAACTGAAAGTGTGATAGTGCGTTTTACAGACACATTTGGGTTGGCACCTACAGAACATGAGGGTCTGTGCACAGCTCTGAGCAGATGGCCCAGGACTAAATATCTCAGACACAAAAAGAAACACTTGCACACACAAATACAAGACTGTACACCCATGTTAGTGCTATTTATTCTGCAGACTTATAATGAGTGTGTGTGTGAGTGTGTGTGTGTGTGTGTGTGTGTGTGTGTGTGTGTGTGTGTGTGTGTGTGTGTGTGTGTGTGTGTGTGTGTGTGTGTGTGTGTGTGTGTGTGTGTGTGTGTGTGTGTGTGTGTGTGTGTGTGTTCTTGTCTGGGGTTTTTGGTGGGTGTTGTTTGGCAGCTGTTAGCAGATGAAAGGGATTCAGAGGTCTTGGCACTACAATTGGTGAGAGTGCATGTGAAGAGACATGGCCTCTGTGTGCGTGTGTGTGTGTGTGTGTGTGTGTGTGTCTGTGTGAATGTGAAGAGACATAGCCTGTGTGTGTGTGTGTGTGTGTGTGTGTGTGTGTGTGTGTGTGTGTGTGTGTGTGTGTGTGTGTGTGTGTGTGTGTGTGTGTGTGTGTGTGTGTGTCTCACCATAACATAGTGTCTCTGAATCTCAGTCTTCTCTGTAGCCAGTTTCTCACACTCCATTTTCAAACTGCAACAGTGAGACGAGAGAAGAAATAAAACAGGTTAGTTTAGATTTTGTATCAGATCCCAAATAAAAAATACACAATGCAATTAGCAAGATAACAAATTAGTAACCCCCCCCCCCCTTCCATCACCCTCCTTCCTTTCACACTCCGTGGGGGAGGAGGGGGCAGGGTAAGCGGGGTGCTGACAGCCCATTATCACCTCAGAGCAGAGCAGAAATAGACAAAGTCACGCTCGGAGTCTGAAATCCAGCCAAAAGTGCAGGCAGGCATATCCAGGGTGTCTCTCCCTCTCTCTGGACAATTTTCAATCCATCCACGTGCCCTGCTCTCCTCGTATCGTTGCCGCCGCAATTAGCAGCCAGTCTATCTGTCCGTATGCCCGTCCGTCTGATCGTTGCCCCTTCGTTCTCCTTCGACAGCACACTTTGCCAGGTTCCACTGAAGTCTGAGCTTCTGCTTTTAGTAAAGGCCAAGTGTAATATGTAATAAATCTGCTTTTTTTTCTGTTTTAACATCACTTCTTATGTCAGGGCCATGAGCCATGAGTGTGGCTGTCCCTGTTCAGACCTGATATTAACATCTAGCTCAAGTGATCCAAAGTTAAACGCTCCTGGCATTAGAGTCATCTCCATGTGTCCCCTGTCAAAACTTGCGATTGGATCTCTCTTACTTCCTAGCGATATATGCAAATAAACACTTAAGTCGTTTCTGTCCGCCAAGTCTAACTGTTGTGCTATACAGATGTGCCCGTTATCGTGAGTGAGTAAGAGCGAGCGAGAGGCCAGGAGGAACGGAATGAATAAAAGTGCTGTGTGCAGTTCTACGATGTAAGATTCAAGACGTTATTGATTTTAAACTTTTTACTCCGTTTTAAGTACGTGGCGTTCAACCATAATATTGTGTTGGTGAACACAAATTAATCAATCTATGCGAAACCCTGAGATGCATGAATGCAATTGTGTCCTGGGTGACATTGGGACTTATGTGCACTGACCACAGCTTCAGGTTCACAGGACACATTCAAATGCCAGGAGTTAACTGACATACTCAGTGCTGTCCACTCCTGTGGCTCAGGAGGTGGAGTCGGTCGTACCCTAACCCAAAGGTTGGCGGTTCAATCCCAGCTTCCCCTTCTGCATGCCATTGTCAAGGCACTTCAGCCTAAATTACCTCTGATGGCTCTTCTGACAGCGTATGAATGTGACAGAAAAGTGCGGTAAATGGTATGAATGCGTGTGAATGTGACTTGTACTGTCACATAAGTTTCCAATTCACTTATGAATCTCTCAACAGATGTTAAAACCGGGTCTAAACATAAAGGACGTGGCCACTTGTGTCCCAGACCACCTCTGAATATGGTCTGAGTGGTCGGATCTCAAATTTGTCCTCAGTACTCAAGAGCTGTGATCAGATCACCAGAGACGGATGATATTGCCAAGACTGAACAGGGCCTGTGAGCGAGTAAGGGTATCACCGCCCCAGCAAGGCCGAGTGTGAAACACACACACACACTCCGAGGTGATAGCATCCAAACATGTCTCCCACGTGTACTATATATATCCGTCTGTCCTCTGTGTCTGCTCGTCTCTCCTCACACAGAACAGTCCCTTGTGTCCTCTAAAACTTGATAATGCCAATGCCTGAATTTTTTAACACACACACCTCCATTTCTAAATGTGTTCAGGTCAAGCATACAAACACCTCCCTTGTCCTCCACAGCTCTCTCTCCACCTCTCTCACCCCATCTTCTCGCTCTCTCTAACAAACACACATGGAAGTACACACTGTGCGCCACCTCCAACTCCAACTCCCCAACCCCTCTCCGGGGAGGAAGGATATTTTGGGCCCTCTGCAGTGTACGCCAACTTGTTTGCGGGAGGCAGAGAGATTGAGGGGGGGTCGGAGGGGGGTGGTAAGGTGGGACATTGGAGGTAGTTGAACGAGGGTGGTGGTGGTGGTGGAGGGAGGCGGTCGTTTGGCGGAGGAAAATTACAATATGATTAATACCGCAACATTACCCCCAGCCGCAACAGGTAATAACGTTCCCATCCGCTCCCCTTCTCCAGCGCTGCGTGCACACACACACATAATTGACTCATTTATCATTGCCAGCCAGTTGAGGAGAAGAGGGACGAGGGAGGAGAGGGAAAGAAGCAGGACGGAGAGTGGGAGAGGTAGGTGGTGGTGGAGAGAGGGGATGAGGATTAAACCCCCCACCCCCACCCTATAGATTTTATTACAGTGGAATTGCCTCTCAGCAGTAGTCACTCACAGCTGGGCTGAGAACTAATGTTTCTGTGTGTGTGTGTGTGTGTGTGTGTGTGTGTGTGTGCTACACTAACGCACAAGTTCAATCACGATATAAACTTGGGATGAGCTTGGAGAGGCAGAGCACTGACCCCACACACACACACACACACACACACACGTGCACACACGCGCACACACGCGCACACACGCACGCACGCACGCGCACACGCACGCGCACACGATCCATCAATTAATCCTTAGTGTCAACGTCCATCAAATATTTATTTTGTTCAATCTTCAACTTATCTGTTCGGTCATCAGTCCTGAAGATTCAGTTTTAGGAAAAATTAATTAATACTCAAATAAACAATCAAAATTGACCCGTCAATTGAGCAAAGCCAGGGACCTTTGTTTTAGGTCATTCAGTTCTCTCTTCTCTCATCTAGCTGATGAAGCTATAATATGGTCAAAGAAACCCACAAAATATTCTGCATTACCATAACGTACAAATAATTAATGTCATATCGTTTCGATTTGTTTTTTGTCACAATCAATCTGCTGACTAATTATTCCCTCTCAACACGATGTTTGATGACAGCTGGGGGTTCATGAATGCATTGCTTTCTTATACAATCAGGTTATTGTGAATAATTCACTGCAGGTTTTAGCATTTCTAGGGTTTAAGGTGCATGAAAATAATTATTTGGGGCAGAAATGAGCAGCGGTGGGAGCAATGCTGGAGTCACGAAAAAAAAAGTCTGTGCTCGTAAAAATCCGTCCTGTTTTTGGCATAGCACTGCAGAAATTGCACAATGGCATTACAAAGCCATAATAAACGCACAAATGTGCGCAGATGGACAAACCTTGTGCTTACAGGAAAGACCCCAAGGTCATACTTAGAAAGCAATAACCATTCCCTACAAAATGGACTTCAAAGAAATGAAATCCATTGTGCGCATGTGTGCGTTTATATGTGTTCGCGTGTGTGCACGTCTTTCAATGATCGTGTGAACATAGTTTTTGTTCAAAATCACCAGGACATTTTGGCCGAACCTCACAATTGGGAAGGGGCTCTTAAGACAGCAGTTAAGACATGGTCGTAGGGTTCAGATTAGAGTCAGGGTATGTGGTTGGGGTTAAGGTAAGGCGCTAGGGAATGCATTATGTCGACAAGTGTCCTCACAACTGCAGAAAGATCAACATACATGTGTTTATATGTGGCATGGTGTGATTGAAGGAGCCGGAGGTGGGGAGAAAATGATGAGGGGGGCTGAGCAGGAAGTGGGTTTTTCATGTCGAAATGATTGCCTGTAATAATTAGTCTTTGGCTCAGCACCATTTACTGAGAGAGAGAGGGAGGGAGAGTACGTTCGGAGGATGGAGAGAACGACACAGCAACACAGGGAGAAAACAAGATTGAGTGAGTGAGTGAGCAAGCGAGAAGGAGATGGTGTGTGTGTGTGTGTGTGTGTGTGTGTGTGTGTGTGTGTGTGTGTGTGTGCATATGCGTGTGTGTATACATGTGCATGCCTCGGTGGGCTCGGTTCCTCCAATCTTTCACTGTCGGTGACAGGAGATAAGATGATCAGCCGAATGCGCTACAAATCTGCAGCCTGCCAGCATTTAGACAGCTCTGTCAGTGCTGCCACACACACACACACACACACACACACACACACACACACACACACACACACACACACACACACACACACACACACACACACACACACACACACACACACACACACACACACACACACACACACACACACACACACACACACACACACACACACACACACAGGTGCATGTGCACTAAACCAACATTCAGTTACAGCCTTATACTTCATGTGCGTAGACAAAAATAAAACACACGCACATTCAGTATGTACGCCCACACAATAACACAAATGTGCTAAACAAACACAGGCTGGAAACACACACACACACACACACACACACACACACGCTCTAACAAGAGCCAACAGACAGCGAAGCGTCTAATTAAGATCCTGCACTTTGTAGTAATGTTCCGACTGTCGTTTTAGTACACGTTTACTAGTATTGAAAAAATTTCAACTCTTTCCCTTCCACTGTTAAGTTAAGATATTTTTGCATTTTTCTTTCCTATAAAAACACTTGTCCGTCGCTTTTGGTTGTTGGAGAATATTTTTTTTACTGTGTTCACAGAGATAAAAACTTAAGAGAACATTAATTTCCTTTACTCAAAAAAAGGCATCGATGTGAGCAGTGCAACAGTAAAAACAGAATTAAAAAAAAATGGTTTGCACAAGCTGATAAAATAATAATAACCTCAGTTTTTTGCCAGAAGATTAAACAGCATCCTCAGCTGCATAATTTGCTCTGTCGAGCAATACAGCAGGATTACAGTGATTTTTGTAAAAGAGGCGGGCAAGTGACGCAGCAAAAACTCTGATCAAGTTGAAGAAGAAAAAAAAGTGAATCTCCTTCCACCAGTCAGTCGTGTGTTGGTTCCAGGTTTCCAAATGTAACTTTTAACTTTATTGCTCAGTCCACTGTGATAGAAGCATCAAAGTGTTTGGGTTTTTATTGAGAATTAATTAAGAAAAAAAGCTTTTGTTGCCCCAAACCCCTTTGTGTACAGACCCAACTGTATGTAACACAGATTATTGACTTTAACCAATTATATAAGATTTTCAAAAGCCACAAATCATCACATTTGAAAAGCTGGGACCACAGAATATTTGACCGTTTGGCTTGATGAAAGGGCTAAAGTATTAATCGCACGCACGCACGCACGCACGCACGCACGCACACACACACACACACACACACACACACACACACACACACACACACACACACACACACACACACACACACACACACACACACACACACACACACACACACACACACACACACACACACACACACACACACACACACACACACACACACACACACACACACACACACACACACACACACACGGGCATGAGAGCAAACACACACCTACACACACGCACCTACACTAAACAAAGCCAGGATCTTGTCGCACAATAGCAGGCAAACCATATACCCCTCCATGCTGCCAGACTCACTGTAAGGGCCACCTAGAGGAGGGAGTTGTTGTAACACAAAAACCAACCCACAAATGAAACACAAGTAACTATAAACATACCACAAACCCTCATCCCTCCCTAAAGCAAATATCATTTCTTCTTTTGGTGAGCGACACACTGGCAGTTACACACATTCGATCCCTGACTATTTTATCTAATTATAATCTGTATATACTGTACACAGAGTTTATCTGGATCTGCATGTACAGTAAAGATACGTCCAGTTCAGACCAACAGGAGTGTTAACATGTCAGCGCATGTACTTTGACTCCGTTTCACAAACTCCTTCACTAAGTGCAGTTCGGACACTTCTCAGTTTTGGTAAACCAGGGCAATTATTGGAAATGAAAATGGCCATTAATGTTAAAATGGCCAACAGAGTTAGCCACTTGTCTAAAGATAGCTCAAGTCAAATGGAGGTGGTGTGTGTTTCTGTGTGTGTCAGTGGCTAATACCACTGTGTAGTATTCTGGCAGACGAGTGGAAGGACTTAAGTGATGAGTGACAGCATAACAGTGGTGAGTGGAGAGTCCATCTTCCCCTACTGACCGGCACACACGCACATACACGTCAGCATTAAACCTTTAACGTACAATAACAATTGTATGCGTGTGCTTAAACGTATATTTATGTTAAATGTTATTCTTGTCCGTTGGTCAGTTTTATTCTTCTTTATTCATTTCACAGCAGCAGGTGTATGATGTGAGAATCCTCATATTACTTATGCTGATATTTGCACATGTAAAAATAAACCCCTTGTTATTGACAAATGCTCTATCGATATGTTTTAATCCGTCAAAGACACATTCTAAATAGTACATTGCAATCTTCGGTTAATGATCGACGATTATGTGAGGAAATGAACATATTTAGTGTGTGTCTGTGTGTGTGCATCTCTAACAGGCTACATTTAGAGAAAAATTTCAGACTAAGGAACGATTTAGCAGGCTTGTCCCACTGGGGACAAAAGCTGTGGACCCAATAGGGGAAATCTGATGTTTGGGTCTGTGGTTGAGGTTAGGTTTGGGATTTAGTTTTTACAAGTAGTGGTTATGGTAAGTCTCCAGTAAGTGAATGCAAGTCTATGTACAGTCCCCAAGTGACTTGTGACAGAGTGTGCAGATTACAGCCTGTATAGATTGCACACACACACACACACACACACACACACACACACACACACACACACACACACACACACACACACACACACACACACACACACACACACACACACACACACACACACACACACACACACACACACACACACACACACACACACACACACACACACACACACACACACGGGCCACTGACCCACCAATGACCCTTTAATTAATTAACCCTTCCCTATCTTTAGCTTCCTCGCTAATCTTTCTCATCCCTTCATTCCAACCACGCACACACCGCCAAACCAAACAAGCGAAGCGACACACAAATTGAGAAACACACCCTGTCACCCACCATCCATCCTCCCGCCCACACAGACACACACACACACACACACACACACACAAACACAAACACACGGTTGCAGCTCATCAGCGCTAATCCCTTCCCTCAGTCTTTTTCCTGCCTTCTAATCCAACATCTATCTGAATGCAGCCACCTTCGCTGCAACTAAGCCCTGCTATTTCTAGACAACATACATTTGTGTGTGAAGATAATTGGGGCCCACACATGTGTGAAAATGTGTTCTGAGGACACAGATTGGGAGTCTGTCTGAGTGGGACGGTGCGTTTGTCTCTGTGGGGGTTCAGGTCATGTTTCCCTGCAGGGTAAAAACTGTAACAAGTGGGTCTGATTACACAAAGATGTAGCCTGCGATCAGGTGAAGAACTGTGGCCTGACCCGTCTGCTGTTGGACTAAACAAGGACACTGCTAATCCTCCTGACCACTATGTGTCTGGTCCTTTCTGAAACTGCTGCCAAACTGACTTTTTCAGCCTCCAAAAAGTTTATTTTGGTGTATCCACAAACATCGTTACTGTTATGGAGCATTCAACCTTCATGGAACAATTGATGATTGATGCAAGTAAAAATATGATCCATTGTTTTGCTTCTAATTAGTAAAACTCTTCAGTGTAAAAAAAAAACCTTGAATAACAGATGTTTTCTAGGGCAAATTTGACAAAATATGATCATATCATCACAAAAATAAAAATAAAAGTATCTTATGATAATTTGGAGTTTCATTGACAGATGCTCAATATGAGTTTGCTCAGAATCAAAAGGCAGAAGTGTTGTTGTTGCCGGGCCACACAACGTGAGCAGCGGCTCAAGTTTACTGCCAATTACAAACGAGCCAAATCGTCATTCCAATTAACAGGTGCTAATCTTCGAGATTAAACAAACATCTGAAAGATTTCTGTAAACATATCAGGTGACACAATCTGTTCCAACATTTGTTATTGTTATGGTAACAGTGTTAGTTTCCAGTCGTAGTCATATACAGTGCTTTAATCTGCGGTGGCTTTGTGCTCACACCAGTCTTTGGGCTGCAGGAGAAGCCTGTAAAGGAAGGTTAAACAATCTTTCCTGGAAACCTGAACCAGGCCTAATACAACAGCACAATGTGGTATCGAAACTGGGAGATGTAGATAGAATCACAAGTTCTCTCTTGCTCCCGATCGTGTTCTTAATCTCATCATTAATTCATTGTTTATCCTGCTCCCGTGTTCTTAGTACCAGTGCTTGGCAAGCGAGTGATACTCCAGGTGTTTTGTAACACGAGATACGACGATGAACTGATCCAGTGGAGCGGATACAGGGATGAGTCATGTTTGTGATTGGCTTGATTTGTTTGAGTTGTTGCTGCACAAAAGTTTGGTTCACTAGGACACTGCAAACACTTTGGTAAGAAAAAAAGAAAGAAAAAAAGCATCACAGGACCATAACCTTTGGTCTCCCTCTTATTTGTAGTAGAGTACACATTTTTAAAGACAGAAGATGTAAAGGTGGTGACCAGTATCAAAGTTTCTGCAGTGGGGGATCAGTGTGGGTGTGTTGGACCCGAGCAGTGCAGTGGTTTGTGTGGCAGGACTGTAAAATAACAATCACATCAGGAGACACAACCATATCCTTACATTTTGTTGTACAATAATCTGCACTCATAGATGAACATAAAGCTATACCTTCTCAATTCCTCCTAAGGCCATTAGACAAGTTTCATTGATTGGCTGAAACATGTAACTTGTGTAACCACATTATCAAAATTATAAACCTCTTTGTGTCCCGATTTAAATAGACGTTGCATGCTGTATACACCCCAATCAGGCAATGATAACATTTATGTCATTTATTATAATAAATGCCTTTTCAAAATGACATCATCATGACGTTATGATGGCAGTAGGACATCATTTTCCTCCCATGCGATGATAAATCATTTTTCAATCTATAATCTTTCAGTAATGTCTACAATCCTCTAGGATGCAGAGATACTTCGAAAAATCCATTTTAGAACGAAACATGACGTCATTTTTCTGACTTCACTGTGACTTCTCCAAGACGTCACTCATCATATAATACCGTATGATCATTTTCTGACCAATATAAGATTTAGTATGTCTCTATAGCCCGTTTTTTTGCTGAGGTATTTTTTCTTGACCTTTTTCTTGACCTTTGACTGATCAGCTCGAAAAGTATTCCTTTCAAGTTTAATCAAAATTTGTCTACGTTGATATGTGTGTATATATATATATACACACATACGCGCGCGTACACACACGGGTGAAAAGATTACCCTGCTTGCGTGGCTATGCTGGCGAGCAGGGCAACAACAGACACAAAAGAAGTTTAGAGTGGGACAGAAAGGAGGAAGGGGAGATTCTGGCTCAGCTGAATCAAAGCTGGACGGGAGTGAAGTGAGGGGGTGGGTACCCTGTGAAGGTGTGCCAAGGGAACAGAGGGGGAGAGAGAGAAAAAGAGAGAGAGAGAAAGAGACTGGGACTGCACAGCCAGCCCAAATCCCACATTCAAAGGCATTCTGGGCACATTCCTGCACATCAAGCACAGCATACAGCCATGCAAAAAAAGAGCAGCTTGCATTATATACATGAGGTAATGTATGCATACTTCTTTCCTGAAGAGAAGGAAAAAACACATAAATATACAGATACACATCTGTAGTGGTCCAGAAATCTCTGCCAAGAAAGTTAGTCAAAACATAACATAGCTTTGCCTTATCTCAGTCAGAGATCAAGTGCATGTGCATGTGTGTGCGTGTGTGTGCATGGACACATGTAAGACAGGAGAGCAAGAGAGGACACGAAATACAATGTGTTACATCTGGCTTGGCTTTTGGCTCAAAGCAAAGCACAGTCATCTGGCAACACGCTGCAGCGACCAATCAAAAACATTCGAGTGCACATTCCTGGTAGGTAACTTTGTAACATGAATGGAGTAATCGTCTCAGTCGTCCTGCTGTACAGAGTTTTTGCCTTCTGATAACTCTTCAAACGCATGGATCTATTACCCAAAAGGGCCTTCCTGGATTATATTCACTCACTGGACACTGGGGGAAAAACTCTAGCACATATACGCCATTAAAAAAAGAGTGGAAAAATCCCCATACACCCACCTGTGGTACTGGGTCTGGAGGAACTGAAACTCCTCTTTAATGCGGTCCAAAGTTTCTGGGTAGGTTAGTTTCAGTGACTGGGGCGTCCCCGATGCTGCCGCTGCTGCTGCGGCGGCGGCTGCCACCACTGAGGCAGACGACCCGGGGGGCGGCTGCAAAGGTGCCTGAGAAAAGAAAAGACAGCAAGCTTAGGGATTTGACTGAGAAAGGGCTAAAACATATCTACCAGAACAGGGTAGTTGCCAAAAACAACAATTGTCGATATCTGGCTTCAAAGCTGTGTTAATCACCTGGGGCCAATGGGTGAATAATTTTCTGAGTGACATAACAAATTTGATATGTCAAAATAAACGCTCCACTTACAAAACAACCACAGGAGGCAAATATCTAGCTGACTACCATATCTGTACATGCTTGCCATTGTGCCTGTGTGTAACTATTGTGAAGGGGCTGTCTATTATGGAGACATTGTCATCACTCGCAGAGCCAGATGTGAATGGGTCACCAACTTGGAAAGGAGGGCGGAGTGTACAAGAGCTTCTTAGCCAAATGAGCACACTGTTTTATTTCGAGTCTGAGTAGAAGAAAGAAAAAAAAAATAAGAAAGAAAGGGCAGTGGGAGGGAGACAAGTGGAGAAAAAGGACCTCATCATGGCTGAAGACCCCTGCCAAGCCCTGTGCTTAGTCTCCCCTCTCTGCAGGGTTTAGAGCAATTAGGAGACTACAACCACAGGGGTAATGCTGCAGGACAGGCAGACAAAAGGAGGCTGAGAGCCGGACTAGGAGGGTGGTGGGGGCTGTCCGTCTGTCTGTCTGCTTGGCTCTCGATCAAAATAACAGAGAGCAGAAGCCAACTGGGCCTTGGACAGTTCACGAGCTTATCGATGGTGTGAGTGATCGTAATGTACCATCATTTTCATTGCAGGGAGGCACTGACTAGTTCTTATATGGCTGTGTTAGTTTATTAGAAGCCGACCATCGATTCAAAACACGTTCTTTTTTTCAACCAGTAATTGGAGATATAATGAAAAGGGGGGGGGGGGGGGGGGGGAGGAGTTCACAAGAGCGTGTTAGACTACAACAAGTTAAACTACATCTACATAAAACCCTAAGTTATGTGAGGGCATTCCCTAACATTTCATAATCAAAAGCTCTGAGAATACGTCTGTAAGGTTTGTGCATTTCTGCAGGATAGGGTTGAAATTTCCCATTTTTGTAACTTCAGTCCTGAGCTACATCCACATCCACATTAAATACATTTTGAGTTATAAAATGTCATATTTTAAAGTAAACTATCTCGATACAGATTAGCGGTTTCGCTTAGTATCAGAGGTAATTTCTGTCCACAGCAACATCCCTGAAAATGCAAATCTTGACCATTCACGTACACTGGACACAGGTGTAAACAGGAAGCAGTTTTTTTCCTCTGCAGTTGGTTGCCTAGTTGCAGAAATCACTACCAATGTGATGCAACAATGGTGAAAATTAAGACCGGGGATTTCTTTTCTTGGAGAGATGACGAGGAAGAACTGTTACAGACACTAAGCGGCAAGTTGCATGTTGAACTGAGACTGATAAGACCCAACCTGCAGAAGAAATGTGGGTGAACGTGTCATAGTTATTGTCCGTCCGTGATAAAATTCAGCCCCTGGGTTGTCAAACTAAAAAAGGGATTGAAAAACCCCAGAGCAAGGTGGACCGCAGGCGTAAACATAGCAGAGGTGATGCATTTTAAAACTCATGCATGTAGCTTATATACTGTATCTACAGTAAGTGCAAAGAAAGCTGTATGTCCACGTGAGGAATGGGTGAGAGAAACAGGCTGGGCAGAAGAGTGCAGAGGTAAAAATGGACAGATGAGATGGGTGAGACCAGCAATATAGAAATTCAGACATATACAGAAAAGAGAAGGATGCTGAGTTTTGAAAAAGGATGGAACAGGAAAAAAAAGAGAAGGAGAGAAAGCAAATGCGTAGAAGGAAAGGAGAATAAAGAGAGGAAAGGAAAGAAACAAGGAAGATAGGAGAGGGGGTTGTGGCCTCATTGTTCCTCTTTCTAACAAGCTGCTCTCAATCTGTCGGCCAGATCCCCCTCCAAGAGCACACACACACGTTTTCCTTTTCAACCACACACACACGCAGCCACGAAAATATACATGCACATTTTGTCAGTCTTGCTCACACAAAAACACCATTTTCTCACACAAAACCCCATGATAACCCCATGATTCACTCACACACACACACACACACACACACACACACACACACACACACACACACACACACACACACACACACACACACACACACACACACACACACACACACACACACACACACACACACACACACACACACACACACACACACACACACACCAATTACTCTTCACAGGAAGAAAGAAAAAAAGAGCACCAAGGCCATTTTATAGGCGGATGGAAGGAGAAAGAAAGGGGACTATCTTTCTTCTCTCTCCTTTTTAATTACCCCATTCCCTCACATTTACAGTATATATTATATTTTTCAGGGATTTTCATTTTTCAGATGACCATGTCGTCAGAGGACAGGTGAGCGTTCTACGGAAATAAGCGATGCTGGAGTGAGCTGGATGGAAGGTACAAATTTTCAAAAAAGGAAGAAGGAGAGGAGGACGTATATTTAAGGTGGGAGAAACCACCCTTTCTCTGCTGTATCATTCACTCATTAGGATGAGTGAATGTCATTAGGATTTTTGCTACGATGATTCAGGCTAGACTGGGCGGACGTGACGAATGCTGCTTTGAGACACATGCAAAGCATATATCATACAACCTCTTTTTAAAACTCCTCGCATCTCACATGAAACTGCCAATAGTCTGTTCAAACTCCTAACCTGACAAAATAGCTGAGCAGGCTGAGCAGTGAGAGGTCGGGTCATTGAGCTGACCTGGTGACCTATCGGAATGAGTCTGAGCTGAGCCTCACCTGATAATCCCACAGTCAGTTATTCCATGCCTCTTGGCTGTATCCCAGCTTGAAAGCAAACGAGAGACACGCCGTCTGCCCTTGAACAAAGCTGTGCATACTAGACTGAAAATCACTGTTACACAATTACAGGAGATCCGTCTGTGGCTCTTACAATAGTAAAGAAATTCGCTATGATACTGAGAAAGGGCTGCACAAAGCAGGCCTGCATGAGGGAGGAACGATTTTCTCCGATATGATTAGAGATCAACTGATTGCTTAACTGTTTAGATAAATCAGTGGTGAGTTGTTTACGGGCCCCTAGCAGCAGCAGTATCGTGTCGTTACCAGTGTCGCTGTGATCTGTCCCATTCCAGGAGCCAGCTAAGAAAACTATAAACCAACATTAGGGGGTTAAAAACCAGCTATGGCACAAGGTCAATAATAAAAACCCGGATACGACCCTGTTGCATCACATGTACGACAGTTACGAACATGCACACACGTTCACGCTAATCTCCCTCTTATCCCAGGAAGGCACAAGTCAATTACAATGATTAAATGAGGACCCGATGATGAGGGGACAAGAGAGAGAGAGCGTAAATGAGTCATCTATGGGGATAGAAATTATTTAAATCAAATCCCACATCCCCTTGTTGGGATAGGACAGTGAAAAGAATCTATGCACATAAAAAAAACAAATCTTGTGCACACATTAAATCTGTGTGGCATTCCCTGAAAGAAATCCTTCCTGTTTTCATTTGCGTAGCCTCTAATTACACCACAAGCAACAAACCACGATGACCTCACACATCCTTGCTCCAACCCCCTCACTCTTAAAAAATGTGCATACACACATGTAAAGAAAAAACAAAACTACGCGCTCACACGTGCCCGCTACAATCACCAAGTGAATGTGTGCACAACCGTTTTCCACAAGTACTTACGAGCACATGTCTGCTTGGTTGAATTCACACATGAGAGCTCCCACATCAATAACAATGGGCATCCGCAAGATGGGTCTCAATCGCTGCTGCCCACACTGACCCACAGTGATACATCATTTGCTAATGGAACTGAAATGGGGCCACGATGTGGTTCTGTGGCCATGGGAATATCAGGTTCACTAAAATGACCACTCCCGTGTTTTCTTCTTAAGGCTGCAGGGGACGAGGGGAGGAAGAGAGTTCTCCTGGATGACTTCTCAAAGTCTCTTTACTATCTCTTGTAATTTTCAACAGTGAAAAACTCTGCTACGCTGAATATAGCGATCGTAGAAGAACGGCCAGGATTCCTCCATGTTCTTTAAAACACAAAGCTCCCACTGTCTGTAATGAGTGGTTGCCATGTTCTTGTTTCTTTTCAGTCCAACTCTGGCCAGAGATTTCAGTTAGTACTCGAACTCTACTCGCAGCAAAACTAATTTCAATGCGACATAAAATTTTGCCTGTTAACACAAGAACAAGGCCAAGAGTCAACGTCTCTGTGGGACTAACATGACAATGGCAACATGCTACTATTAAGCAGATAATGTTTTTAGACTGTTAGCATGCATTTGCTAAGTAGCACAAATTATAACTATAATTTATTTTTATTTTACAGGCAATTGCTCCCAAAACATGAGGTGTTGGCTGAAAATTGACCTGATGTTGGTACAAGATCCTTAAAATTATTTGAATCCAACCTGTTGGGAACACCTTGCAGTAGTTCAAATATTTCATTTAATTTCTGGACCAAAGTAATGGATCGACCAACCAACTGGCAGACTGTCACTGTCATCCTTAGAGTCATGATACCCGTAGCGGAGTCTAAAAATATCTTGCCAAATGTAGAGTTTCGTTCCTTCTTATTCGTTTTATCTGAGCTCAATATCTGTGTGTGTGTGAGTGTGTGTCTCTTTCAGCTGGGAAGATGATGTGCTGCTGCCTCCTTCATATAGCTCAGCCCATTAGCCAGGCCACTAATTACACTGCTTACCCACAGAGTCAATCATCAGAGTAAACACCCACCGAGCTCTCTCCCTCTCTCATTTGAATACCACCAAGGAGGCTGTGACAGCAGGTCGGACCCGGGGTAACATCTCTGTGTATCCAGCTGCCGATGCCCTAAAATGCCTGTGTCCATCTCCCAGGGCCAGGAAAAACGTGTCAGCACACTGTGATTAGAGCTGTTTTGAAGTTAAAGCCCCTTATAGCAAATTATTCCAACACGGTTGGTCAACATTCAGCAGCGATATGTTTTGTTAACGCAGCTTGCCGTACAGAAAGAAAGACACAGGACCATTGCCAACCGCCCAGCCCCTAAATTAGCAGTCTGCTTGGCTTCATGCTAGAGAGACATGCTCGTAATCTCTCAATGATTTCTGCACTTAGAGAGGAGGGGGCTGCCAGGCACCTGTTTCATTAGCGCCCCCACCCTTACCTCCTCATTCCTTTCGCATTCCTCCCGCAAGCCCCGTTATTCAAATTTCCCTGCTGTCAGCCCACATTAGCGAAGTGCCACAGTTTGCCTGTCAGCTGGCTTAATTGCTGGAGGTGCCTTCTTTTATTAGGTAACCCCCTCAGCTCATTTGTTCCTTCCACTGAGACGCACCGCCACAACAGCTTGTGTAAACCTGAAATCCCTTCAGCCTCTTTTCCTTCATTTTCCTCTCTCGCTCCCTCGCTCTCTCTCTCTACATCGCTCCCTCGCATAGCAGGCGAGCTCCTGATCGATAGACACTCTCCCCGCCAGACAACAGTGGTGATAAAGAGCTAAAAGCATGCCAGGACTCAGGAAGTAGGAGCTTGCTTTATACTAGCTCTGAGGATGAGGAGAGGAAACCATCTTCATCTCAGTCTTTCATTCAGAATACTTCTTTCCTGTCCTCATTTATATCTCACTGACTAGATTTTTATTTAGAACGATCTCCCTAGATGAATATTCAGGGAGTGGCCACACTTTGAAGTAAGTTAAAAAACACATTTTGGCCTCCTTTGCATAATAAGTTAAACTTCTTGATGTTGTGGGTTGTTTCTAAAGCAATCAACAGTATAACAAAGATGGAGAAAGCAGGTTTTGCAATTTCATTCTCATTCAGCATTCGCTTATGACGTGAGTCTGTCTTTGTTTTGAGGTTCCCTCCGTTCTTCAGGCTTCATGCGAACACAAACCTAACAATGCCAATCGGCCTTGCTATGCGTACAGTACAGTCTCATGATTACAGTCACAAAGTACAGCTTGTGTTTGAATACAAGGTAAAAGCATGAACGGTGCTTTTAGTGACAAAAAAACATTTCAGTATCGTTCAAACACAAAGTTGAAACAGGAAGTAGCTCTGAAAAATATAATGAACGTTTACAATGGACAGTCTGGTTAGAAACCAGATCAGTGTTTATTCAGATAATATGACAAACAACAGGACGCATGAGAAACCTGTTCCTACTATGAGATTATGAAATGTTGTAACAGATATGAACATTGGGCAAAACCACAAAAAACAACCAAAGTTAATTAATACAAATTTTTAAGCAAAAGCAAGATTTATAAATATCCATTAAACCCATGTGGCCTGAAGAGGATGAGCATGGAGAACATTTAAGGTAGTGGGAAAAAATAAGTTTTGTTCGTTTGAAAGAGTTAAGTGCACCAACATAGTGGGGGCAGTCCAAAACGATGCCATCTCATCGCATTTTTTTTTATCTGGTTCAGTTTTTGCTGCAATGTGACATCCACATTCGTCCCACGTCACATTTCATTGTCACAGGGATATGAAACCACGCACGCTCAGAAATGCAGCTCCCTCTATATTGTTTCAAGCAGGGCATTTCGTTCACAGATATCATCCAGCTGCATTGGTGGAGATATGTTGTTTCAGGTACAACTGACTCTGTAACAGAAAGAGTTGAACCAGATTCAACTTTTTGTGTTGCGCAATGCTGCGTCCCCTTCCCCAACGTGCGCCCCCCAGCACAGTTCCCTCTTGAACGGACAAGAGGGGCTGCATTTTTTCCACACGGGGCGAGTGTCTGTCTGAACACGGTCAAACCGATCCACCCCAACAGTAGCCTCTTGACAAACCCCCTCCCCCAACCCAGAGCTTTGTTGAGAAGAAAATGGTTGGCAGAGAGCTGTTGGAAAAAATATAATAACCAATGCTTATTATGAACTTTGAGATTATATCTAATGATCAATCAATTATTTTTCGATTATCTTCTGAAGACCAGGCCTGAATGTGGGACACTTTACAAGATGGTGTAAGGTACATCTGCCAATCACATCACAATTTTTCACTTTCTAAATGTACATCTTGTATGTTGTGTCAAGCGGGTCAAATAAGTACATGTGAACATGGGTAGTATCATCACAGGCTAACAAAACAAACTATTAGTGTACGATTAGAAAGAAAATGTATGTTCCACTTTGATGTTTAGCTTATCTTCTTCTTCTCCACGTCGACAGTAGAGCCTGGCATTTTTCTGTCACTGTGGCAGAATTGAAAGAACCCTAACAATTAAAAAAGAGAGCCAGCCATGTCCCAAACACGTCTACAGCTGCCATCGGGCCAAATCCCCAAAAAACATTTGGGCACATTCAAGGACCTCTAGCATTTCCAGACTCTTTTTTTTTTCCAATGCCGCATTTACAGCACCATTACATCTGTGCACATTTGAGTTTGGGTCTCTGATAAGGTGAAGTTCAGCTTAGGTATGTGCTGTATTTACATGTGTTACATGTGTGATTAAAAATACCACCTGCAATTTAAATTTGTTCCTCTGCTGTGCTTTACGCCACAGAAAGAATTTCATACAAATCTGAGCGCTGTATAAATGGTTAATAGTCTAGACCAGAAAATATGTGAAACAGGTGATCAGGTGACCAAGTTCCTACTTTACATGAGGCATTGACAATGGAGATCAGTTATAAGAAGCAATGAACATGAAGGTTGAATTACAAAAGTCCGGAGTTATGGATCTAAAAATACACTGGAATGTGCAAGAGTGTAAAATTATTGATAATATTCATTTGATTAAAGACAAATACATATTTAACAATATATGGGCCACAGGGTCCATGTGATTTATGGGTCACATCCCTCACAGCAGATCAGCCTGCGGCGATGACAGGTCACTACCCACCTAGCATTTCAGAGATTAAATGGTTTGCCGGGGTTGAGTGGCCCTTCAACTCCGAGGTGCAAACAACAGCTCCTGAAGGACTGGGACTTTTCGGAAGGTGCTTCACATGGTACCGCCGAGCTCAGCGAGGGGTTGAAATGAAACGGGGCCGCCGGCCTCAACATTCCACCCAGACCCGCCGCAGTCTGCTCCTCTCGCCCCGGGACGCCTGCCCATACATTAAGATGTGGTTTGGAGCTCTCACAGGAACACAGCGAGGAGAGGCTGGATGAGAGGGATTGGGTTTACAGTGCAAACCACAGACCCACAGTCTGCCTCCTGCCCTGCCTTCCAGCAGTCGACCATACTACATACACAGCTGGTGTGTGTGTGTGTGTGTGTGTGTGTGTGTGTGTGTGTGTGTGTGTGTGTGTGTGTGTGTGTGTGTGTGTGTGTGTGTGTGTGTGTGTGTGTGTGTGTGTGTGTTGGTGGTGTATGTGATGTGTGTTTGGATAGACAGGGTCTCACACGATCCCTTCAAAAGGAAGTACGGGCTGAAATTGAAGTTACACTGCATGATGGTGGTATATTCAAATGCACAAATGTTTCAAAAATTATAAGAATGCGTCTCTTTGGAGCTGAATGGATTTGTGAAAAGAATGTATTACTGTGGGGGCACACACAATCCCCCCTGAAGTTACACTTCACAGTGTTTAATCTGGTTTCCGGTACATGCAGAGGACATGAATATGAAAACGCTGTCAGGGGCGGGGTGCGGGGTGGCATGGCTGAAGGATGGAGATGAGGGTTAGGCAAATGAGCAGGTCTTAATTGATACTTCACCCAGCTGGAGGACCAGTGTTTATGTATTTCATTCTACTCGAAAAGCTCTCCACCTAACTCAACTAAAACAAATTAAAGCCACGCAGCATGCACTTCGCTCCCCACCTCACAGAGATGTATCTCAAAAACGCAGATGGCGCGTCGCTCCTTTTCCATTTTCACAGACATTACTGGGCATTTTTTGGGCCAAAATGGTAATCTTCATCCGCCTCGATAGGGTCAAATGGGAAAAAAAGCAATAGGCAGATTTTTTTTCTTTCCTTTTTTGCGGGGGGGATAACAAAGAGTGGCACTTGAGAAGGGCAGACCCATTGAGTTGATGGTGTCAACAAGCCAAGCTGACTCACTTCCCCTCCACACGAGGAAGGGACCAACACACTCCATCATCTGGGTCAACTCCACCACACTGGAAGGAGAAGGAGGCTCCATGTTCCTCAGGCCCACGGTGGTGGTGGTGGCCACCAAGGACACGAGACTCTCACACTCACACACACACACACACACACACACACAAAGACACTCGGCAAACTTTAGCGCTGTTCGGCGGAGGCTATGCCTGAATTAAAAAAAAAAAAAAAAACTTCCTGACTAGTTCTGCCTGACCTTCGGGAAACAAACCCACCGGGAGATATTATAAATAAAGACCCAATGTGAAACAAACTCCCAGCAGCCTCCAGACTGTCACATAATCCAGGAGTCCCCCGGAAACGTGTTTTGGGGACTGAAGACATTTTGGACTCGCACTTTCGCGTGTATTGCGAACACGTTGTGGAGCCGGAGGAGCTCGTCCGGAGACAATGAGCCGGTCGCCTACTCACCGACGGTCGCTGTTGAGGGAACATTGTAGCCGCCGACTTGCGCGCTGTGTTTTCTTGACTTCTTCTTTAATTCTGCTTCTGTCTTTCTTTCTTTCTTTCCCTCCCTCGTGGGGCGGAAGCCTCCGTGGAGAAGCGCGGGCCGCCGGGGAGCCGTGCTCGGGTCTCAGAGAAGCACCTGGCCTGCTTCACGCGTCGCGGCAGCGCTGCTCTCGGCTCGCTCGCTCGCTCCCTCCTCGCTCCCAACGCTCCTTTGTTCTGGGCTCGATCTCCGGCCCCGCGCCGCGCAGTCAGGGCTGGGGGGCGGAGAGGAGGGACACCCGGTCCGGGGCAGCTCCGTCGCGTCCAGCGGTTACAGTGTCGCAGTTGTCTTCTTCCCCTGCTCCAGGCGCGCGCGCGCGTGTGTGTGTGTGTGTGTGTGTGTCTCCTCCGTCTGTGGCGTGAAGGCCAGCGGGGGTGAGTGCGGTTCGCTTGTGGCTTCGGGAGGCGGCCACACCAGCAGCACAGTCAATGCAGCCGCAGCCTCTTTTGTCTCGCTCGCTGGCCCTGCACTCCTTTCACACAACACTCCCAGCTCCTCTCTCTCTCTCTCTCTCTCTCTCTCTCTCCCTCTCTCTCTCTCTCTCTCTCCCTCTCTCTCTCTCTCTCTCTCCCCCCCTCTTCTCTGATCCTCAATGGGACATAACATATGAGGGGCTTTCTTTAAGGAGTGGGGGGAGACCTAAAGACAAGGTTTACTGCACCCCCACCACACACACACACACACACACAATAAAATTGTTTTATCCAAAATTAATAAGCATCTGCTGATGATTTTGAAATGTTCCTTTTCCCCCAATTTTTTTGTTGTTGTTGTAATCACAATACTGTTCTTCAAATAGCCTGGTGATATTTGCAAAGACACCGTCGGTTGTGTTTCTTCTCCTGTTAGTGTTGCATTGTAATGACATATATCCCCGTGCAATCGAAATATATATATATTATATATACATATTAACACAGTAAAGAATTTTTTTACATTTCATTTTTAATTTGTAGAGCAAATATTTCCTTTAGAAACGCGAGGAATCGCTCAGTGATTGAATGAAATCTCCACGTGGGGCTCGGCCTCGGCACAGTAAACACCGGCGCGATGAGCCAATGGGCGCTGGGAACACCCACGTGGGCCGCGCTGACCGGTTGCTGATTGGTGGGTGCTGGCAGCACAACGCTCCGCACGTCAATCAAGCCGGCTGCCGCCGCTCGCCGAGGTTAACCCTTTCCTGGGTCCTAACAGCGGTGGGGTGGGGGGGTGGGGGGGGGGGGGGGGGGGGGGGTATCAGGATTCAGTGGTTTTCCCTTTTTCTCCCCACAAACCGTCACTGCGTTCGAAAAATCTCACGTTTGACCCATTTCGTCCTTGTCGATGTGGAAATAAATAGACTCCTCCCATCCCCATCTCTTCATTCCTAGATGTCAGAAATTAGTCACGACCACAAGGGTCTGACCAAAAAGCGTGAAGACCAAAACGATATAAATCTGAGTCAGATAATGTTTCCGAACAGTGCAGAAATATACAACACTGATCAGGCTGCGAAGCTGTATATATGAAAAGTGCATTGTTGTTACCTGGGAAAAGAACATTGTTGTGGAGAAGAAGAGAGAAATGGGGGGTGGGGGATTTGTATTCTGGTGGCATGACCCCTTTAGCAGGGCTCATAATTAGAGAGAGAGATATTGAAAAAGCAATTTCTGACAGTGGAAATCACAACCTGCCAGAGGTGGAGTTGGAAAATATAGATGGGTGTGTGTTTGTGTGAGAGTATATTGTGTAAAGACGTTGTGTGTGTGTGCATGTGTGTGTGTGAGAGAGAGAGAGAGAGAGGGGGGGGGGGGAGCAGAGGGGGAGGGAGGGAGGAGGAAGAGAATAAAGGATGAAGGACAGCAGGGGGGATGCTGAGAAAGAGGAGCCAGTAGGAGGGTAGAGATTGAAAGAGAGGGAGTGCACACGGGTGATGAAAAAAAAGTGCTTGTGTGTGTGTGTGGTTTGTCCGTGTGTGTGTGTGTGGGGGGGGCTTGTCCATGTGCGTGTGTGTGTGTGTGTGTGTGTGTGTGTGTGTGTGTGTGTGCGTTTAGCAGACAAGTGAGGGAATGAAAAAGAGAAGAGGGTAAGGGGAGCGAGTGGGGAGAGTGGGGAGGGAAGGAGAGAAAGAGGAAAAGAGAGAGAGGGAAAGAAAGAAAGAAAGATTTTATTGCCATTTTTCCCCCATGAATTTTAATGCACAGCACTGGCCTCCCTCTCGGATTCTGGGATCACATTTATTAGAAGAGAAAAAAGTCGTGAGAAATGCAGTGCTTTGCAGTCTGCTGCTGCATGGGGAGATTTTTGTGTGTGTGTGTGTGTTGGGGGGGTTTGGGTGCTTGTTGGGCTGGGTGTGGGGGCGGGGGTAGGCGGCGGGGGGGTTGCATAGGATGTATGAGTCTGCGTTGTGTTGTGCTGGGGGGAGGCATAATAATATAGATGATAGAAAATGATAAGTCAAGGACACATATTATTGCTATTGGCAGGTCAGGTGAAGGAGTGAGGTAGGTGTGTGTGTGTGTGTGTGTGTGTGTGTGTGTGTGTGTGTGTGTGTATGTGTGTGTGTGTGTGCTTGTGTGTGTGTGTGTGTGTTTGTTGGCTGAGCTCCAGTGATTAAATACACCGGGTCCACAGTGCCCTTCTCTCCTCCACAGTGGCTCGGAGCGACGGGACATCAAAATGCCCCCCCACACACACCATCATGGGAGAGGACACAATGGTCGTAATGCTACAGGAGCTTTTTCGTTTCAGCTCATTTGAGAGTGGTTATAACAAGATAATTCTGTCAGACAGAAAGTATGCAGAGAGTAAGTAAACACATGCTCACCTCCACACACCTGTCTCAACGGGCAAAACTGTGGAAAGTGCCCGAGGGAGCAGCAGCAGCAGCATCACTTTCTAACCACAACTTGAGGCCAGGAAAGAGCCCGCTCAAATCCAATCAGAGCCCAAACATAAAGTCTACTTACATTAGCATCATAATGGAGAGCGTTGTTGAAGCACATTGTACTGTCATTTCTTTGCCCCTCCTTGTCAATGGGTCAAAGATGTATATTTTTTATTTGAGTGATGAAAGGTTAAATCTCGATGAACCTCTTCAGGTCTGGGTGATCACTACAGAGCACCAGAACTACTTGTACAGAACAAAGTCAAAAGTTAAAAAAATGTATAAATAATGATAAAGTTCCGATGTGTAAAACGTCAATGGCAAGCACCGTGTTTTGAAGACAGTGTCAATTCAACTCAACGTCAGCCAGAGCCCTCTTGAAAAAATTAAAAGCCTCCCATTGGGAATAAAATATTATGCTGGAGGAAGGTTCTTCGGTTGGGGGTCATAAACTTTTGGTTTTGTGGTATCCCCATTTGCTCCCCACCCTTCTCGGCCCCACTAAGCTCTCCCCAATCTCCCAGTGGCTTTGGGGCGGCATTGAGAATGCGGCTCCTGCCCAGCGTGGGCTTGAGTGACATGAAGACAAGACACCCTCCCACTCACTCCCACCCCCACCGCCTCCTCCATCCCTCTTCAGCACTGCCTCACTTTGCCCCCCCCTTCCCCTGTCCCTCATCAGACAAGCTGGGTGTCAGCACAGAGACAGCACAGTGATTTATTGGTCTCTACTCCTCTGGGACACCACCCTCAACACATACACACACACACACCACACACACACACACACACACACACACACACACACACACACACAATGACAACCCCTCCCTCCACCACCCCCTCTTGCGCCTAACCCTCCATCCATCCCCTCCCCTTCTGTCCTCTCCTGCTGCATGGCCCCCGGGGGAGAGAAGGAGTAATGACCCACATCAGCAGCAGCTATGCTCACATGCACACACATGCACGCGTGCACACACACACACACACACACACACACACACACACACACGCGTGCACTTCCTTGCCTCCTCGCAGGCGGATACAAATAAATACCCTGTGTGACACACATATGCACACGTATGCACACATAAAAGAGACGCTGGCACATTTTCGCTCACAGGCATGTGTATCTGGGAACTCAGGAATTTCAGTGCTTTGCTTTCCCCGCTCAAAAGCCCCCTCCACTCTTTGGACCACATTGTTACTGCCATGATATTTGTTGAATAGTTCTTTCTTTCTTTCTTAAAAAAAAAGGGGGGGTCACTGTTTTCATCGTAGCCTGCTATAGCCTCAGGAAAAGACACTGGAATTTGTTGTCTTGATAACACAGAACAATGGAGTGATTTGTATCTCTTTGCAGTGAAGTGGAATAAGATCTCCCTTTGACTTTCCCAAATAACTGAGAATGTGCTAGGTTGCATAATTTGGCCACGGAATCCACAATTGCACTGTGTGCTCACACAGAGGTGATGATGAAGCAAGAATACTATATTTTTTAATAGTTTCCTTGTCGTAGGCTATCTTGTTGTAAGAAGATAACTTCACATGTAGCCAGTGAAATTCCTAGACAAGGTCAAAGTCAATATTCTGCTGCTTATATTAAAAGACCGAGTGAGAAAAGGAGTCTCTTTTCAGAGGGTGATTTTGAATTTCCAGCAGACGAGCTGCACTGAGTGGAGAGTGAAGCGGTTAAATCTGAGTATTGACTTGCAAATGCTACTGACAGCACTTTGCATGTGCTGTCACTCATCTCGCACAGCGGAGTGATGCACTCCTGCAAAAGAAGGTGTGTAGTCATCGCCACAGTTTCTCCACTTCACACGAGTGCCGGCACACTGCAGAGTGCAGGTCAGATGTTAATTTGTGTGTTTTGAGGCTTTGGAATAGGGAGGTGAACATATGGATTAATTTCTAATGCAAAGGGAGAACACGGGATGTTGTAGGGAGGCAAGCGATCTGTTAGATTCTACAGAAATTTGTTCCACAACATCATTTAAAGAAAATACTTCTCTTATTAAATAGTAGTAGTAATGTAGATTAACAAATGTTACACATGAAACAATTTCGTTGTACCACTACAATGAGGATAAAGCCACTTATGTTAGGAGATAACAGGTTTGTGGTTGACAACACTAGGGATATTTTGTCTTGTGTTCTAATATTCAAATGTTTTATGGGTATGGTTTTCATACAAGCCTGTTCAGGTTTCTGCCGCACCCACACATGTACTTTTTTAAATATATTTTTTTATCATTATGTGTTTGATATTGTAAACTAAACTAAATTAAATACTGAGCCTTCCTTAAAATTTATATGTAGCATTTGGGGATCTGTCATTTAACTATTCACAAACTGTCGAGAAAAAGACAATAAGCTGTTGAATAATGTAATAACTTAATTTTCTCTTATATATAAGCAGCAAACAGTGAGAAAGAATTGTTCAATTCAGTGATACCTGCCTCACAGACAAACGCCCATAAGCAAATGCAAATACTCAGTCACTACATCATACCTCCACTTGCTGTTCAACAGAGGTATTGCAGCCAGATCAAACTCGCTTGCTGATTGTTGGGCACAAGATTTCATTGTAATCAATAAGTCAAAGTCAAACTGTATAATAACAGAGCTGATTCAGTTATTTATGTTCCCCGGCGGGGGGTGTGGGGTGGGGGGGGGGGGGGGGGGGGGGGTGTTTGTGAATAGGTGGTTGTGTCAAATCTGAAATCCAGTCTTTCTATCAGAATCAGAAAAACTTGAAAGATCCATGAAGGAAAACAGAATTCGCAGGACCCACGGCTAAGAATGGAAAAAGTAATGAGTGCAAAAATGACAACAAATTGTCAGAATAATATGAATTCTTCAATATAAAAGCGCATGTGGAAAAATGTAATCTAGTGATTCATGTTCAAATATCGGCACGTTGTTCAGGAGGAAGGCCGCTGTTACCTCGTTCTCAGCATTTTCGAACACAATCACACAATCCAACACACCGACAGACAGCCACAGATCATTTCTACTGTCAGCTCATTGAAATAATGTGAAAAGTTTCTGGTCAGGGATCCACAAACGATGAAATGCTGCAGTTGCCATAGCAGCAGGCTGCCATTATATCAATGTACCACTTGGTGTCGCCACTGCACTGCAGTGCTCGAGCTGTTAGTTCGCTGTGGAAGGAAGTCGTTGCACATAATTCAGGAATAATGGCTTTCAAAACAGAACTGAATGTTAGTTTTCAGCCACATGGGGTCTGCGGACAGAAACACCCTGCTAGTTTTACACAAGAACTCACGAAGCTCATTCATATGACTCCTGTACCACCCAGTCAGACCCCAATATTATCACAGACATTCATACAAATGTTTAATATGTAATAAAGGGTTCCAACTTTGATATCTTAAAATGTTTTATTATGAATTTCAATTATTGCCTTTAGTGAACTTAAAACGAATTTCAGGTCACCATTTCCATGTCATACCTGGTTAAATAACAATGTCTTTCTTAAACACTTTATCTAGTTTACTATCAGCAGGATAAATTATAGTAGGACGGTAGGACTTTTTGATATGGTGACTTGTAGAGTCCACAGACATCTGTGTGGAACCGGAAATATGTTTCGTTGTAAAGTTAAAAATATTTAAAGACTCAGGTTAGGTGTGACTGTGGTTTCATTCACGATTCAGTCACTATATTTTTTTAAATAGTTGTGACCTCCTGGAAGTCCAAGAAAGCAACATTTTTAAGACTCTCTCTGCCTTATCGACTGTTCATTATTTTTTAAATTGTATAATCAGAAAAGTCCTCTATACCGTTGAGGTAAAAGCAAATCCCTTTTTGTAAATCCCGCTGCCAACACTTCCCCCTCTTCAGAAGATTGCTGAATGTCAGGAACATGAACCATCTTCTCCTCTTTCTTGGCCGGCAGCATCTACACTAACTTTTTCCCTTCTTTTCATTCTCTACTCCCTCTCGCTCCGCGGATTTCTGGCACAGGGAGGCATCTTGTATTTTCCAGAGGAGTCCAGCTGGCTGTTGAGCAGACCCAGGCCTCCCACTTCCCCTTGAGGTCCCTCTCTTCTCGGCTGCAGCTACATGGGCAACAGCTACACGATAAGAAAAAAAAATTCAAATTAAGATTAAAGATCAATTATTGACTACATAAAGTAGGAAGAAGATATCTTCCACGAGTCAGATGTCAGATGCTTTTGTAGACAGAGTCTTGATTCTTCTTCTGGACTCACTCTGGTATTAGACACTGTATTGTTGAAGATAATAATACAACTGGTGGAAACAAAATGAAGGGGCCTAAAGCAATTTCCTGCAAATCTTGGGATTTATAATCAACAGCAATCTGTGTTATCACAAGACCACATTTGGAGCAATAATATAAACAGGAGTGTTAAATGACAAGTTCAGAGCGACATAAAACACCTTGGTGCCCCACTGGGGCTTGCCTGGTTACTAAATCGGCTGGGAGCTGATTTAGTAACCAGGCAGAACATTCAGTTTGGGTGGTAGTTAAAGTGTCATTAGACAAAATATGTTGGTGTTTGTGAATAAACTCCCCTGCACTGTGCAAATGCTGAGTTTGGGCGTTTGAATTGAGTGTGTTTTCGCCTGCCGATGGGTTAAATCCACACTGGCATGTGGTTCTATAGGCCTGTATCTCTTCTCTGGCCCCGTACGATAACTCACAGCTGTCTGCAAATCTAAATCTGGAAACTTAAACATAATATTACAGCATTATAAAAAATAAAGTCCCGGTTTAAATACTGTACCTCACTTGTGCGAGAGACATCATTCTTGGCTGATGAGATAGGTGGTCTCTGGACAGTCCACGCATGAGTGCACTTTACAGTATGTCCCTGTATATATTAATATGTCATTTTTATTGTGTAAACATATGACACAGAAGCAAGACTCCACCTTTCCTGATCATCATTCTTGTACATTAAAAACTATACAGCCTGAATTAATCCGTGTGGCCCTTTGGTATTACATCATTCCAGGCCAAAGCAGGAGGACGGATTGTTTCCCAACAGAGGCCCTGTAACACTCGGCCTCGAGCGACGCCGCTGAGGTCTGTTTACCTCTCCCTGTCGCTACTATTCCACAGCAGGACGCGTTTTCCCCTCGACTGTAAATCTGTAAAGCTTTGGATGACTTGCAGGGGGCGAACGACATGAAGCCCCCTGGCCGAGGTGAGAGGAATGGTGTGTGTCAATATATAAACGTATATAAATCTCTCATCAGGGTCACTGGTGGTATAGTGGCGAGGATGGCCAGCGGCCAGAGAAGCTGCCTCTCTCTCCCAAGGCTGTGTAGAAGAAATGTGCCATTAAGGCCCCCACAGCTGGGCCCCTAGGCACAGAACTGCTGTCCAAGACAATATGCAAAGGCCAAGAGACTGGAGACTGAGAGCACGGAGACTAGAGAGCCTCAGATACCTCCTCAGACTGTTTACGACCACCTCCTCCACAGCCAAAAGCTTCTCCCTGCCTCGCTACCTTTTCTTCACTGCTTTCTTTCTTTCCACTCGGCCACTGGCACCGACAGTGAAACGTTTGTGCAACACACAGAACTATGGGACTTTCTGAGATAGAACTCGTTCAAAAGAGTCTAGAAATTAAAACAACATTATTACAGTCATGATAAATTAAATTCCCTATCAAGTGACAGATCAAATCTTTGCAATAACCATTCGTCATAGAGCCTCAGATAGTTAAGTATTACTTTCTCAGATTGTTGCGATGCTCCAGATGAGAGCATTCTAGCTTAATACCAAAAAGTTCTGAGCCTTGACTTTGGAACTACAAGAGTTGGTTTGAAGATCCTCATCCTAGGTCAATTGATAAGTTCTATTGGGGAAGCAATACATTCGGCTGTGGAGTCAGGAGAGACTCGATGCTGTCTATAATAGGGTGAGAAAAACAACAGCGCCTAGCGGCTCATTTCTGGAGGCATTTTAATTGCTGGAATACAGAGCCAAGCTAAAAATGTCTCCGCTGGCCTCCAGCATGAGAAAGATAGGGACGATACGATGCTCTATGTAACACTTCCGAGGCGAGTGCTGCTAATTGTCAAAATGTTCTGAAATATGTGGCACAGGGAGACTTCTTCTAAAAGTAACTGTTACAGAGGAACTCTGCCCCAGATGGGCAGAGTATCAACGCTCGTCACACTAAAAACAGATGATATGACTACACTGTGGATTTCAGACTGCTCACTCTCATGTAAAATCACCAGAAAACCAGTGACAGTCTCTCTTTTAGATGTTCAGAAGTAACAGTAGTTTCTTTTGCAGCAGCTCTGACCTTTCTGTGTCAACAGCGGCTGTGGGATTGCGAAGCACCAACTGACAAAGTTAAACAGCTCCGGCTCAATTGAGAACAACAACAACATTTTGATTTTTATTTTAAAGGGCCCATATTGTCAAAATTGAGTTTTCTGGCTTTTTTCATATTGAATGAGGTCTAAGCGCTCTGTAAGAAGCATAAAAGTGTCAAAATGGTCAATAAACAGACAAATACACACAGCCTGCATTCAGCAGCTGCTTTTTTAAAAAATGCACCAAGACTTCCGTATTATTGTGATGTCATAGCGACGCAGTCACTGCCTTCAGCCCCGCCCCCAGCGCTCACCCGTCATTCCGTTGCTGAGCTATCAACAACACGAGAAAAATCAGGAAGCTACATCACTGCACAGGCTTCCTAATGATGGTAATACAACACACCAGAACTAACTCTGAATTATTTTCACCTTTGCAGAATTCATCGGCAACCGGTGTCGGCCGCGGCCCCCGACGTGGAGCTGCTGCTCGTGCAGGGACGTTTTTGAAGCCTCAAGTCACTCTTGTTTTCTCTCCTTTTCTATCACTCTCCTTCTTTTTACCTGCTCAACAGGATTCTTTTTCTCTTGTGAGGTCGCAAGGTCGCTTTGTCAATTCTGCAGTTCCACCGTCTGCCATGATCATCACTGAGGATAGACATCGGGAGAACGCTGTTCTCTGTCTTGTTTTGTTTACGCGATGGGTGACGCAGTTCCTTCCCGATTCCATTTTTCTGCAAGACACGTTTAAGCCAAAAAGTTGTCTGTCTATTCCCGCTTTAATTTAGGGGAAATTGTATTTCCCGGATCCAACGTCAACTTTTATAAATTGAGATATTTAGGATCCAATTTTTCCAAGCAGCAACTTTGTCCCATATTTATTCTTTGCTATTGTTTCTGGTGAAATTCCACCTCTGAACCACAAGGCCTCTGTCCTCAGGGACACCGACCAAAGTGGGCTGAACAGTCGAGTGTATAACATCCAGCGTAGTCTAACCGCAACATCAAAAATACTGGCAACCGTCGCTTTTCCGTCATGCTTTACTGCTTCCCGTGCTGAGGTTTTCCCAAAACCGTTCATCTCGAGAGCCACTTCTCACCAGGCTCCCGGTCATTCACAGCATTCCATCCCTGTGGGCCGGACCGTTGTTGATCTGGGATGGTTTCTAAGGAATGATCTATTTGCTGCTGTTTTGTATTGACACTTTTGTCAGCAGCCGTCCATGAGAGACGGCTATCACACACGTGCTGAACAATATTGGTGGGTTTTTTGTTCCAAAGTTCTACCTGCGTTTTCACCATGTCGATTGCTTGGTGTCCAGTTATGACAACAATGTAAAGCCATAGGAATCCAGCTCTCTGCAGCCAGGTAGAGTATCTATTGCCTCATTCAACCCTCTGGCAGATCTGATGTATGTGCAAAGTAATTCTTTCCAGATGGATTGTTGCTTTCTTTTCACTACCACGGGCAGATATGATGTTAAGCAAGCTTAATAATGCCCTGGTTACTGTGGAGACCATGTCCCATAATATAGCAAGCTACACAAGACCTTCAGGATTACTTATTCAGTGAGGGTGTATAATGCATCTCTGGAGAAAGCAATGAATAAATAAAATGTTAATATTACTGTTAATGAAGGTTTTCCATCCCCAGTTTTTTTGATACCACAGTGAAAAATGGCTCCACATAGGCACAACTTTCAAGACATGCCAGTGAGTAATATTGTTTTAAATGAGGGATGACAGTGGTTTTCAGTACCACTGCCAACGAAACAGCCACGAATGTGCCAACGGGCCCAGTGTTTATTTTTTCATAAATCTACGCGTTTGTTTTTGCGGAGCGTTCCATTCTTCAGCTCGGAAGGACTGAGGCAGCATGGGAGGCTTGAGTAACGCCTGACTGGATCCATCCATTGCTATACAATACCACCTCCTTTAATTCAAATGAGATAAAGCTATAGAGTAAAGGATTTCCTTTTTAAATGGGGTATCATTCTTCTCAAACCATCATCAAGTAACTTTCTCACACAGCATGAAGAGAACTGGGTTGCCAACTGCAAATAAAGAATACAAATGTTAGTGCTGTAAGATAGACAGGAAGAGAAATAGGAAATTCATAGGAGAAAAAAAGGGTCAATTCACCCCAAAAAGCACTTGTGTTCCTTGGATCATTCAGGCCTCAGCGTTTCTGGAACAGCATTTCACTGAGGAGTTTGAGTGTGTTGTGAGCACCACACACTGAATCCCACTCACACTGTTGTACTGCTGTGCATGTCAGACAACTGCTTTAAAGATGTCCATCTCTGAGCCAGCTAAATCAAAACTTGATTTGAAAGGAAAAAAAGATGAGTGAATTTCTTTTTGTGTCCGTGGTGACATTGAATACATAAAATAAAAACATCATAACTGAATGCGGATTATATCTTTATTTAAAATTCTCTGATTTAAAGACTATAGATATAATCTACACACACAAAGGCACAACATGAACCATAGCTACAAGCTGACTTGGTCGACCAGTGCCCATTCTAAAGCCCTGATCCAGTATAATGTCAAAACACATGCAGCCACATTACCAGCTGAGAACCTTAGGTTCCACAAAACTAAAGGGGGAATTAAATGCCATGACGTTTCTACATCCTCATCCTCATTTGGGCTATTAGCCGGGCTGCGGATGATTTAGATGTAGGGAGCGAGAAGGGGGGCTCGCACAGCACTTCACCTCAACCAGTTCCAGCTGCTGCTTGTTGTAAATCTGCGTTTTAAATGTGGAGCCGTCCCAAAGGACCAAGGTTTACCATAGGATTCCCCACACCCCAACTCCTAAAGTATACCCCGCCTCTCCCTAGACACAACCTCACAGTCACCACCAGGTGAGAGTCCCTCCGTCTTCTCCCCTCCGTCAAACGTGAGGTGTGTCTGATCTGTTGTCGGGCCGTCCGGGGTTCTGCATGCTGTACAGAGACTGAGGAGGAGACCTCATTCAAGATCTATCAACACAGGAAGGGGAAAGGGAACGTGGGCGATTCTTTGAAGTGGGAATGGAGCCGTGTTACCAACTTCAAAAAACACAGTCGTGCATGTAACCCATTATCATTACAACAGCCCCGTAAAAGCCCTGCCAAGGCATCTGGCACATGTTTGGACCCGGAATTGGATCCATTTGTGTGGAAACTCCAATAGGGACCAGTCTGTGAAGGCACACTGCACAGGTGAATTCAAAACCAACCTACATGTGAAAAAAAAGGAGCAAAAAAAAGAAAAGCATACAAGCGTATATACATCCTTCACAGAACATGAAACATGTCTCATAGAATTAGTAGATATTACATGGTACAGTATTTGTGGCTCATAGTGGCAAGCAGGGGTGATTGCACAAAAACCTTAACAGCGCTGGCAATTCCAACCTTATTAAAGTTAATAAAGAACTTCTTGTATTTAAAATAAATTAAATACCATTTTCAAAATGGCCATCTCCTTCTTCTTTGATTACTTTTATTTGAGAAATTATATAAAAACACACTAAGACAGAGGAAAAACTAAACAAAAGAACAAAATGAAGACCAAATTAGTTCATATTTAATTGGCAACATGGTAGTAGTGGTATGATGCGTAAACAGCTCAGCAAAACTTAAAAGTCAACTGCATCAATGGTTTCCACCTTTGCAGTCCATCACACAGGGGAATATGAATCAATCACAAACTCTACAATGAAAATTATACATTTTAGAAACGCATCACTACTGTTGAGGGTGATTCTGTCCCAGTCTAATGTAAAAAGATTGTGTTTTAAAAAGGAGAGAATAACGGCGTGGAGTAGATAACCTGGCAAAGTGAATAAGATTTGATCCAAATAATGAATCGCTCAGAGCAACAAAGCTGCATAGTCACTATAAAACCTTTTGTTTGTTATAGTAATGGCCTGCAGCTGACACTTTGGAGAATATCAGCTCATCCACTGTGAACTTTTTTTTTTACCCCCCAACAATTTTCTGGTGTGTAACCAGGTTAAGGTGCTCTCAAAAAACGAATGCATCTACGTACGGAAATCAAAAACATACAAAACACATTTAGGCGATATATTTGATATTAATGTGAAAAACAAAACAACAAAAAATAACAAAAAGGGGGTTGCTAGTACTGCCAATCCTGCTGTGACTACACCCAGATCTTTCCATCCCAGATCAATGCAGTTTGTCCGGCACTTCCAGATCCCAACTGCTCTTACTGACATTTTACATAAAACTGTAGCTGTTTCCTGCAAATGCAGCCTTAGAAATCAGACCGCTCGCCAGGTACGTCCTGCAATACGTCGACTTTAATCCAACAAGTGGCTGGTAAGTAAGTGAAACTTGTCTGTTGGTGGGCCAATACATGCATAAACACAACGTGAATGTCCGCCAGGGAAGGGCTGTGATTGGCAGGCCTGTGTTTCTCTGCGTCTGCCGTGTGACGTTAGCCACAAGCACTTGATAGGGCGACAATACATCATAGCTTCGTTGCTGTACGTCTGGAGGTTTTCCCCCTTAGTGCAGCTTTAAGCAAATACACTTGAACATCAACGACGATGTCTCACAAAAACAAAAGAAAAAAGCCCCTCTCTCTCTTACAGGAGAGAAGGAGGTCATCATGGCGTCTTTGAGAGGGGGCTCAGAGACCTGGCGACGGGACGCAGCCCCCTCGGTCAGTCCAGTGGTTGGGCCGCAGGTGGGGTGTGAGTGGTTGACACAAAGGGGGAGAGCTGGGGGCTTGAAGGCTGCAAGCTACAGACCAGACCCCTAACTTGACTCCTTTCAAACAGAAATGGCTGCAGACTGGAACTGGTGTAGCAAAAATGGAACATTTCATAGTCTAGGTATTTTCTGTCTGCAGTGAGCAGCCTACAGAGCCAAGACTGCGCATGACTCAGGTTATTCCCTAAACATAGACGCTGCCAACCGCACAAAGGCGGCTGAAGCCCCAGGGTTGGACCCCGGCCCCACACAGGTTTGGGGTCTGCAGCCTGCAGCCTTTCCTTCCCCAGCGTCGTCCCCCGCTATCACACAGGGCCAGGGTTGTGATAGTTGTTATGGTTGGTGTGCTCCGAGTCTGCGATCTGCAGGCTGGGCTTCCTCTCTGGCTCTTCGCTGTCAGCTGTGCTTTGCCTCGTGCAACGCGGGGGACGCTTCTTGAAGAAGTCGGACACAAAGCGCACCTGCGGAGGAGAGGTGAGGGAGAGCAGGGGGGTTAGTCGGGGGAAACATTTTCCCACAGAGATGGGAGTCGTCTCCTCTGTCAGGGATGCAGAGGAGGTAAGGGCAGGTCTGGAAACTGTGATAGTCTGGACAGGCCTGTGCACAGCTGTTCAGTGACACACTAACACTTACACACTCACGCACATCTGAGAGGAACACACACAGAGAGCAGGCACAGCCCCTGTCGGCCATAAAACACTATGGCCAGGAGGGTCTCTAATTGCGCACAGCAATGTGAATGCCAAAGGCGCTGGGCTCAATTCCCCATTAATCATACATGCGCGAAACACACACTCGACCACTCCAGAGTTTCCACAAGGCGGTGCTGACAGTGGTTCAATCAAAACAGGGAAGTGGCCAAACAATAAAGGAGCCCAGCTGGACGCAGCGAGGGAGAATGGCCGCGTTGCCTGAGAGGCCGCCAGTGTGAGTGTGTGGGTTTGTCTCAAGTCACACTCGGCCGCTGTCACACTCGAACACACATACATCCCGTCTACGCACATCCTCGCAGTGAGACTGACACAGAGCTGAAAATACTGATTCATCAGCAGCTGCTCTGCTTTGAAGGGGAGTAGCGTTGACAGAAAGATTTCCATTAAGTTTCATTCTTTCGGATCTGGACAGTTCCACCCATGTTTGCTTTTCCTAGAGCCTGAAACCGCATGAGTGAGACTCCAAAGTTATTGGAGGATGTCAACAGGTAATACGGCTGGAAATGCTTCACAGAAAATGAAATGTTAAAAGTGTATATTCCCGCAAAAGCACTATTCACAGTGTTTAGAGCCGTTTAGGATTCGATACCAGACCATTGAAGTTCCTTTGCATCATTCGGGGTTATGTACCGACTTGTCTTATGTCCTGGCAGCATCATACAGAACAGATAACGGCGTGGTCTCGGACACTCACGTTGAGCACGGCCACGAGCGCTCCCTGCAGCAGCCCCACCAGCACGTCGCTCCAGTGGTGCTTGTAGTCAGAGACCCGGGTGTAGCCCACATACACGGCGAAGGCTACCAGGAAGAACTGGATGGTGGGCCGGAGAAGTCTGGCCCACTTGGCCACCAGTCTCGCCTGCACGTAGAGCTGGAGAAACGGAAGGGGTTGGAGGAAGAGCAGAGGGTGGTAGGGTTGTATGGGGGGGCGGGCGGAGAAGGAGGGAAGAAAAGGGAGATTTAAGCATCTATTATTCACATTTAACAAGATGTTATATATTCATAATGTATGTTGACATGGCAGTGAAGTAATGCTGCTGTTTTACAATATCGTTATTTGCTGAAATAGTCTGCTGCGCTGTGAGGTTTCAGGGGATCTCACAGCAAACATCAGTAATAAAAAATGTCTATTCATTTGGAGCATGAGCTCACGTCTCTCGGAGGCAAAAAACAGAAACAGTAGCTGGTATGCCGCAAATTGGATCTAAATGTAAAAGGGTGTTGAGTTTGAGTGTGATTTGTGTCCACTATGGACTGAAACCCCTTATTTTAGTGGAAAATAGCGGATGCCAAATACGTATGAACCTGGCAACAGCGCAGACTTCACTGGGCTTCTGCTAGTTTACTGTTGAAGGTGCAAAACTTGGCATGGAGCGACAGCCCCCCCCCCCTGCCTCACAGCCACACACCGCTCCGAACACTGCAGGAAGCTCTTTCAGCAACACAGGACCCGGGCTGGAGATCGCGGCTTCGCTCTATTTGTTTGCACTAATTTGCCCCTGGCATAACAGAGGGTTTAGACTGGACACTAGCTGGAGATATTCTGCTCTCTCTTTGAAATGAAATGTTCTTTGATCTGAACATTGCTGCTTTGCTTGGCCTCTTGAAACTTGCTGTCTGCTGCCTGGCTTTTAACAGAACGAAATGAGGCCAAGGGAAACGAACTGGATAGACCTGGAACACAGAACACAGCAAATGCTTTGCCGGGAAAATCGTTGCTGGGAGAAAAGGAAAAAAAAAGGGCAGCAGAGGTCTCCACATCATTTCTTTCACTGTCCACATCCTTCCTATGAACTCTTGCCTCGTCCCTTCTGTGTCCACGGGCACAAACTGACTCTACATGAGCCCTTTTCGACTCCTCAGACTGTTAGCCCTCGAGTGCAGATTCAAATGCACGAGCCTGCTCCCAGATGAGCTCATCCGGGGCCTGATTCCCACTGAGATATTTGCATGGTGATATTTTCCATATTTTCTGTCGATAAAGAGATGCATATTGACGTTGTGTTTAGGGATGGACTGCGGCTTGTGAGTTTGTACTTACTGCGAGGAAAAGCATACAATACATTCCAAAGGAGGAGTGACCAGAGTAGAAGGACAATCTGGAAAAGCCAAGACGCAAATGTTAAAAAGTGGAATCTCATTTGCATCATTGTCACGTGAAAAAAACTCAAACAATGTCTCACCCTCTCGCTTTTTCTGTTGTGAAATAATATTTGAATTTTTGTTTTTTAAATAAACATATTTTCCTGTCTGAGCACAACGTTACAAAGTGTAACACCCAGTTCTCCTCCTACCTGGACTCTGTGACGTCTTGTGGTTTGCCGGTGCAGTTGATCACCTGCATGTATCCCGTACAGACCTTGGGGGCACATACAGCCATGAAGTTGGGCCTCGGGCGGCCGATGGTGAACTTGGCAAGGTCGGTCAGCGACTGGCTGACAGCTGCTCCGAACAGGAAGGTGCCCACTACTTTGTAGAGCGCAGCCACATATTGGTTGAAGTCAGAATTGGAGTAAATCCTCTTGCTGTAAACCAGATAAGCCTCGCCTGTGGAGATCTGAGGAGAAGAAGGTGAACAATTTTCTTAAGTTACTTATACATCAAAACTTTCTTTCAATTTCTGAAGTCCATTTAGTTATCGAGAAATAAGTGAAATCCCGTAAGCTTCCCTCGATTTTGGTTTTTACTGAGGTGAGAGGGAATAAAAATGAGAGAGCGAAGGCTGGCGTTCTTTGTCAAACTTACAATGACGACCGTGCAGGAGATGGTGACGGCCGCCAGCATGCCATGGGTGATGGTGTCTGACTTGAGGGGGTACATGATGCTCTCATCGTCACAGTAGACGCCCCTTTGATATGGCTTGAACACGATGGTCATTACGATGAAGGGCAGTGCAGCTGAAAAGAAGGCAACACAGAAGAATATCACTGATAAGAATGAAGCTCATAGTGAATATTCACCATATTTGGAAAAAAATTGGGCCTTTGGTCATTAAGTGATATATGAAGCTTGGTCTTTGCCAATACCATGAAACTAGGTTGATCCAAGGTAATGAACTTAAAATAACAAATTTGTCTCTCTTTTTTTTCTAATGGTTTTTTACATTACATTACATCATTCCTTGAGTTGGGAAGTGAAAATGTTTCTCTAAGGATAGCTAAATTGTTTTCTCTCTCCCTCTGGACCTCAAGGTCTAGAATCACAATGATGAAACTACCCTGAAGGAGAAGAAGAAAAAAAAAGTTAAATGGCAGGGTGGAAATGCGCAGCAAGGAATTACAAAAATAAACAGTGGAAGAAAAAATTGTATTTATATACACAGGCATGTGGTCACACAAAAAAAAATCACACGCTTACCCAGTAGAGACAAGAGCATACAAACACTTACAAGACTGAACGAACGAACACACACAAACACACACACACACACACACACACACTTTTGAATGATGTGGCTGTGTGCAAAAATAAGACCAAACATAGTTGGTTACGTCTCCCAAGAGCACAAATGATGTCCTTGAAATGTTCGAAAAACACACACACACACACACACACACACACACACACACACACACACACACACACACACACACACACACACACACACACACACACACACACACACACACACACACACACACACACACACACACACACACACACACACACACACACACACACACACACACACACACACTTTCTTGCTCGTCTTCTTTGAAGCCTTATACTGTGCGACCTATTGGTTATGTATTGTATTATATTATATTTTATCTTTGGGTTTGTATGCATACAGTTTACAACCTTCATAGGTTTACAAGACACCAGAAACAAAGTAACGACTGTTCAAGCACATCATTTCATTTCATTACATGTTATTTTACAGCTCGGTCTTAAACTAAATATTCTGTTTTCTCTTCCAAGAACGGCAAATTAAATTTTCCTCCTGAAACACAGCTTGAGTTTCTCATAATCATACATACAGGAGAAACTTAACACAGAGGACTTTTTACTAAAACTATGAACAGGCAGCAGAGACGTGAAATGTGCTACAGGAGACGTTTGAGTATACATTGAAGATTTGATACTTCATTTGTCCACTGGAATCTACTGTAACTGCTGTAATACAAACTGACTGACTTTCTAATATCCCTGTTCAAGGGCATAGTGGGGAGTGTTCCATAATAAAGAGACTTGGGGCGGAGTGGGACTCAAGGCAGCTACAAGTATGTGGGAGAAAGACAACTGCAAAGCCGGAGGTGATTGTCACAACCTGACAACCTTAAAGTGGAACAGTGCCAGAATAATCAGTTGATTGTTAAATTATCCGGTTTAGGGCTGCAACTAATGGATATGGGCATTACCGATTAATAGGCCAACTAAATTCCTGATTATTCGATTAAAGTACAAAAGTACAAAATATTTTTTTTTGTCAAATCAAAACCCGGAAATTAATTGATTGATTAATTGATCAAAAATAGTTGCTGATTCATTTTCTGTGGGTCTACAGTTGTCAAAATCATTTCAGCTCTACTCCAATTATTCAGTACGCACAAATATGTCTGGTAATTGGCTAATCAATTCAGTCTGGTAGCCCATGGTGGATATTTAACTTTATTAGACATTCAATAGCATAGTCACAATAAATACAAAACCGTTGAACTGATGAAAATGATTATGAGTTGCAGCCCTAGTGAGGAATGCATTCTCCACCCTGACATCCACCACCACCATGCATAGCAGGCAGACAGTCTTGGTCCCATTATGGAAATGCCATACGGCCGCATACTAAATGCAAGAAAAACAGCAGTGGAAAAGCACTGGACCCACCAATAGTATTACATTTCTGTGTAAATGAGCAGCGCACCCCTCCCATTCTTTCAAAAAAATGTCTGCAGCCGACACAATTCCAGGAGGACTTCCAGCAAGACTGACTGACGAGAGGCCGAGCGTCCACAAACTGAGGACTGAGACTGAAGGAAAAATATACAACTGGACGGTGGATCGCGATTCGGCTGAGGTGAACAGTCTGCGACGCAGGGTTCAGCTCCACCCAGGAACACGGAACAACAGCCTACTGTAAACGAATGAGGAGAGACAGACGTTCGCGGCCCTTTTTTTTGTGCCAAATACAAAATGAGTCGATGGGGAGTTGTGCGACATGTTGATGCTGTAAATTTAAACAGGTCGATATTTTTTGACGTATTTCCAAGAAATATATTTTTCCAATAATCCACCAATCAGCAAATCAAATCACCAACGACACCTTCACAGTGCCGTGCGGTGTCTCGGTCTCGCCCTTGTGTTCATGAGATGAGAACAGACATTGTTTAGTGACATGCCAAGTGCACACATGCTCCTCACAGACACCATGAAGACACAGTGTCAGTGTCTGTGTCAGGACGAGCAGCTGCGAAACACGCGCTCTGCGTTGAGAGGAGAATAAACAATAGCGTACTATAGGACAAACACATCATCGTGCATTGGTAGCCCGACCTTGGAGGAGCGAGGTTTAGACTAGACCGACAAGGAGTGGAACCATGAGCCGGGTTTTCTGTTGCTGTAGCAGAAGTGGATGTGGATTCGCCTTAAAGGGGTAGTTCAGTGATTTTGAAGTGGGGTAGTATGAGTTAAGGTAACGTTTAAAAATGTTAACCATCTCCACAAGGTGACATATTAACTATGCATAAGTAACTCATACAACCCCACTTCAAAATCACTGAACTATCCCTTTAAATGCACCCGCTCCATGTGCTTTAGACCATTTGCTGAGATTGTTAAAAAGACAGCACTGGATGTTTTAATAAAATGTTTGAATAAATGTGGGCCGCTGGCACGTGTCAAAACACACGTCCTCCGTCCACAAAGAGGGTGAAATCAAAAATGTAAACATCGGCTAACAAACGCTCAGACTCAGAGAAATGTTACTCACATTACAGCTTGAGCAAAACTATTATAGAAAGGCAGAAGGGAGTTTTAAGGATTGGTGAAAACTTGAGTATATATTTGAATTGTTGCCCCTTGTAACAGCAGCTGGATGACACACACAGCTTCCCGCTCGCCACCGGATTCCCACTGGAACCCTGTTTACACATCTATCTGCCATGTCGGGGCACGGTGAACCAGGGGTGTGAAGTCTTCACTCCACAAACTTTCCTCCTCGCACCACCAGAATCCTGTTTGTAAAAACCACAGTACCATATAGGGTCTCTCAACTGACATCCTGCCTCGGGCGCCTCAGGGGAGCGACCTGACTTGGATTTTCTGACGTGGCTTTTGGAAGGGCAGCTCCTGCACCTGTATCCTGCCTCCTGCATCCCGACTCCAGCCTTCAAGAACCGAGCAGAGCGTGAAGAAACCGCCGACGTTTGTTTAACGTCCCCTCTCCTCTCCTCCTGGTTTGCTGACAAATGGTTGGACTCAAATCAGACGCTGTGGCACGAGATAGAGTTTCATTACAGGCGTTCTTAAAGTGAACTTCAAGGTTCTTGTATAAAAGGACTTTATAGAACTCTGCAATTGCTTGGTTCTTAAAAAAGAAACAGAAGGCCATGAAATTGAAATTGGAATTTCTTTTTCAAATGGCACCCTGACCCTTTCCAGACTGACATGTATCTAGTATGGACATAACTCAAATTTACCCAGCATGTAAAATACCTTAAAACATAATATTATCAGGGTGTTTGCATTGTAAGAAAGGAAAAGAAGCTTTGTTCCTCTTTGGGGTTTGAATCCATGGTTTGTATGACATGGGGAACTTGGCGACATGAAATCTATTTCCTCTTAAGCCCATATCCAATCCTAAAAGAAAGAAGGATATTAACACTTAACATTCACAAAGTGTTTTCACAATTTGTTATGTTTCAGCATAAATCTCCACTCTATACCCGGTAATGACAAAGCAAAAACTGAATTTTAGAAAAGTTTGCAAACTTATTAAAAAAAATTCAAAAAAGCAACGGCAATTCATACCCACACACAATATTTGCCCCACCAGTTTCAGACTGATGAGCTCTACGAAGAAGAGTCCCGGTTGTTCCAAACCTTCAGACCTATGGAGGCGCATGGTAAATGTCACTTTAAACCAGCAGGAGGACATAATCATTTCTATACTGGAGTCACAGGGTATTGTGACTTCAAACTGTTTGGCGGAGCTTTTAACACTCGCCAGAACGGGGCCATTCATCACAGTGAAGTGGCAGAAAAATTAAGTGAAAACTTCAAAGAGAAGCAACGGAGGGCGGAGAAATCTATCGCTGCTTCCACTTAACAGGCTCACAAGTGGCTAAACAGCTTTTCGTAGGTACGGTTTCAACATTAAATTCTCAAGTATCACATGTGTCCATTCAGTCCCACGCTAAAGGTTTTTATGTGTTGTTTTTGTGTGTTTACATTACCAAGTCCTCATAACCAAACAGGGAGTTTGCCAGTTTGCCACACGGTTCATGGACTGAGTGAAGTCATGGCACCTGGCATTAAAAAGTCCTCCCTGACTTGTAAAAAAAAAAAAAAAAAAAAAAGAAGAAAAAAAAAGTTATGAATGAATTTTTCATTTCTGCCTCCATAAGTAAAGCACCTGCATTTAACTTGTTGGACATAATTTACAAGTTTGGATAAAAATAAAAGAAGTCAAATGAAATTATATGTAAAGAGTGCGGACTGCCAGAAGGACTGGTACATCCTGAGGTGTGTATGTGTGTGTGTGTGTGTGTGTGTGTGTGTGTGTGTGTGTGTGTGTGTGTGTGTTACGATCAGTGTCCCTGTGGATTATACCTGTAAGAAACAAACCACTCATTCTCTTAGAGCACGCACACACACACACACACACACACACACACACACACACACACACACACACACACACACACACACACACACACACACACACACACACACACACACACACACACACACACACACACACACACACACACACACACACGCACGCAAAAATAGATCCAACTGCAGACAAACTAGGTCTCCTGGATACCACAAAGACGAGCCCACAACCCAAACTGACCCTGCGCCAGAGCTGCTTCCCCTCGCTGATGGAGCAGAGTCTCTGACTTGAGCCAAACGCAGACATCTACGCTGGATTGTTCCGTGGAGAAAAAAATCCAAAAGCACATACATTATACATGGAGGAAAAGGTGAGGTGCTCGTTTAGGGAGCAGGCGAACTTTCTTTCTCAACAACCGCTGCTGCGGACGGAGGGAGAAGCGAATGCCGCCAATTTTTTTAAATAAAGCCAGGAAGCTAATCTCCATCGGGCGAGTCGAGCCTCCTGCCTGAGCTCCTAATGGGAGCCTGTTTGAATTAGCGCGACACAGGGCTGCAGTGCTTTCTGTCTCAGATTAAGGAGCACCCATTTTAGAGGCCTCAGTTCCATTTTGGGAAGTGCGCGCATCCACAGCGGATGATTGCACCGTGACGACGACTGTGTGTCAAAGAGGGTTCAGAGACTAAAACGGTCAGAGGACGCATCACAGATAGTTTGAGCGTTTGGCAGACAAAGACGCCTGTGTAAGAAGAGACATCCTCTCCTTCATTCCTTCCACTACTGCTGATTCACATCCTCCATTCTGCACTTTTTTTCTTCTTCTTCTTTCTTACTCAGAGTCATTCACTCTTCCCTCGCAGCTCCATCTTCCCGTCTGTCATTCTCTTGATTGCAGCGTCCTCCCACACACTTCTCCTCTTGTAAATATAGAGTTCTCAATGGGACGGTGCTTTATTTAGCTGGCAGATGTGCAATTACGCAGGACCATGTGGACCACAATCACACTCTGGGGCTAAGATTCAAGGCCTGTCCCGTCTTCTCCCTGCCTCCCTCTCTCTGTCTACTTGTTTTCGTGTTTCCGCTTTTCTGACCTCGTCTCCCACTTCTCTCCCGTCTCTCTACTTCTACATTTGCCCGTCCTGGTCCAGCTGTCCTCTACAGAAAGGTTGAGGCCTTGACTTTAAACTTGCCACAGTCGTTTGGAGGTTGCTCCCATGGTGCGAGAGAACCTCACACCTACTTGCCCTGGTTTCATAACCATGACATAACCTGCTGCACCTGCAGAACCACATGGACGGACAATTATTCTCCTCCACTTGAAAAACACACAGTCTGGCACTGAAAAGCTGGTGTGTGTGTGCGCTGGGAGAAAGGGTTTTCTCATGCCCTTGAGCTGCCCTGCCTGGTATAAAACTTCCCTCCAGGGTCACAGCTGGAACATTTGCCAGAAGGCTCCTCAATCTAATTTCTTCCCCTCTCATTTCTCGTCTTTCCGGCATGAAGGCCACCGAGCGAGTTTCTGAGTTTCTTCCTTCCTCTCGTGTGTTTCTCTCCTTTTTCCGGTCCATCTGTTCCCTCTGTCACTAGCTCTCGTGTCCTCGTGCCTCTTCACTTTTCATCCCCGTGACACTCGTATGTCTCCATCTCTGAATCTGTCTCCAACTCTCATCTGTAGATGAGCACAGGGGCAAGTCTTTTTTCAGTGTTTCCACTTTTTTTCTTTCCCTCTCTCTGTCGTTCACTCCCCTCAAAACAAAGTTTGTTGAAATATGAAACCCATGGCACCGAAGCTCTGTAGTGTACAAATATACAGGAGGCAATGTTACAGACCTTTAAAAGATGGCTTTCTGTAACAAAACAAGTAAACACTCCCTCTTTCTAACTGTCACCCCAAGCTGGACTGACTAATGTGGAAGGTATGTGCTGAGCCTACAACCTCCGCCGGCGCTGGCCTCTGGAATTCTAATTCACATGAGGAACGCCCAACTTCACCAGTCACACCAAATCCTGCTGCTGCTGCTGCTGCTGCGGCCCATTCTTTATTTTTGATCCCGCTGTTTCACTCCGTCCATCATTTACGCATGCTTAGCTCCAGGCAGGGCAGAAGGAGACAGAGTGGAAGGCCAGGTCGGACGGATGGCGAGGGGGAAGCTAAATCTGGGTTTGCGATCAAAGAGTCGGGGTTTGCAGGCGATCAAAGCAGCAGGCCACACAGGTTTGAACCTAAACCATGAAAGGTCTGCGGCAGGAGTCAGAGTGTACAACTGCCCCGAATGGAACGGAGCCTCCCGATGTGACGCGGTTTGTTTTCTTTCTGAAGCATCTAGCACATAAATGCCAAATAAATAGTGAGGTGTAATTACTGTACACAAACGGGACTTTGTTTAGCTGTTGTCTCAAACCAGTCTTTATGTTAGCGACAGCGTTCATCCAAATCAGGGTCACGTTGTTCCATAATTCCAGTCCCTGTCAAAAAATTGAACTACGGTTCTTGGGTCCTCCTCACTGGACCGGGCTTCCCTCTCCATGCACTTCTCTCTAACTGGGACTTAAAAGACAAACATATGTTGGAAAGTTACACACAGATATTTGTGCTGATCATCAGGCGCCACCTGTATTGTGGTGCAAAGAAATCCAGAGAGATTTCTCATTCAAGAAATACTTTGACTGGAAGGTGATAGTCAATTTTCTCACCAATAATGTCTTCAAAACATTAATAATACTCATACAGCAACAGAGGTACAGGTTCGATTTTACAATTATGTGAAATATTTCCACCAAATTCCAATTTAAAAAAAATCCACTGTGTGCTGGGCTGACATTTGTGTAATGCCGCCAAATATAGTTTATTGCTTGGAGCGGCTGGTGGTGGTGGGGATTTTTGCTTGTCAGAGTGTTAAGCCATTGTTCCTTTTACAAAATAAGAGCCTGAAATATGGCTCTGACAAGCCTGAAATACGACTTTTCAGCAGCGTTACTTCCTCAGCACAGACTGGACACCACTAGTGATTCGCAGTTCGAAGCAATAAGTCATAGAAATAGAAGAAAATCAACTTCATGTTGATTGTAAATAAACATTGGCTGAAAAATGATGCGGTAATGATTTAAAAGAAACTCTCATGACCACATGCTATTTTGTGACTTACGAAAACACATCCAGGAATCCCTCTGCACTTGGGAAGAACGAGAACCAAAAATAGACTTATTTGCCACCACAATGCAGGTGGCGCCGGATGATCAGCACAAGGATCCGTGTGTGTGTGTGTGTTTGTGAGAAGGCCTTCAGTTTCCATGACACTGCTCTCCCGGGGAAAACAATTCCCATCAAGTGCCTCCGTTGGCCATCGCTGAGAACTCGGCACGACCAGGCTTCCCAAACGCAACCACGCGGGGGGCCCGGTTCCCCGGAGACCCTGCCGCACGGCTTCACTGACGAACTCTGACCGACATCCAGCGAGGTCAAAGAACAGAACGTGGGGACACAATGTGGTCACAGTCTGAAAGGACGAAAAATAATGTGAGGAAGTACGTAATAACTCCTTGATGGTCTTACTGTGGGGGCCTTGGGAGCAGGGCTCCATTATGTCGGGTAATAAACCTTTTTTTTGTTGTTGAGGAGAATCAGAAACTCCACTGCCTTATTGTCCACTGCCTCCAAGCATCTGATATTACATCCGAGGAACTAACAACCGAGGTAAACAGGAAACTTATTTTAGGAGACACAAGCATAATATAGCCAATCAATAAATATTGTAAGCTACTGTCAACTTTCTTGTTTCTCGCAAACGATGGGAACCTAAACTGCTTCCTCTGCATGTGGTAAACATTTGTGTGTGTGTGTGTGTGTGTGTGTGTGTGTGTGTGTGTGTGTGTGTGTGTGTGTGTGTGTGTGTGTGTGTCTGAAATCCGAGAAATAATAGACTCTCAACAGAACTGGTTTGTCAGTGTACACAGCACAACAAAAAGAGCGTGTACACGGGGAAACAAAGGTGTATGCGAGAGCGTATGTTGTGCACCGATGCCTTGCCCCGCGGCCATTTAGTCTCGCACTTCTTTGCGTATCACGCACATTACTCATAACTCACAGCTCCATGCCATTCATATCGCCTACAGCAGCACCCAGGTCATGCAGCGATGTGAGTGGCTCCTCCTCCGACTATTAGAACCACACACACTCGCAGTACTGCACCTATGAACACGATACGCGGGCTGAGAGTGGTTATTCCTCTGTTCTCTGAGCCAACACCCACCATCTATTTGTACGGAGTGTATTTACACAGAGGAAGAGAGAGAGAGAGAGAGAGAGGAAGGAATACACCAAAGAAAGAGTGGAGAAGAAAGAGGGAGGCCAGCAAACTCGAGACCGGGGCAGATAATGGAACAGAGCACAAAGCTCCAATGTCTTTAAACAAGACCAGAAATATAACTGACTTTGTGTTTTAGTCTGAAAACCACTCATTGGATCTATTTTGCATCGGTTTTCTTCATTGAGGGATTCAGTGACTGTGTCGGAACATTGTTAAAGCAAATAGAGGGAGGCCACATCCATTCACAGGACACAAACTGTTGTTAGTTTTACCTGGGATGGGCAAAGAAATCACTTTCTTGACATTTGAGATTTCTTAATAAAACATAAGACATGGATATTTAGAGTCAGTGGTGAATATAGAAAAATAGTAGAGAGTAGAAAAACTGGTAGCAGATGTTAATGAGAGCAGCTAATATTCAGTGGTAGTACATTTCGCATGCAGATTGTGTTTTTTTGGTTTAATATGAGAAATGTAAATAGTCCTACTATGCAGACAAAACCCGACTGAGAAATCTGCTTCCATAGAGGCTGATGGTCAGCATAATTACAAGCTCCACCATGTTGTTGCTACATGGCTGGGGCAACCTCACATAAGCTTGGGGTTGACTTGATGATTATTTGGGTGGGTGACGTGGGTGGCCAAAGGGGAAGGGAGAGGCAAAGGGTGGGATGCAGTCATCCAGACCCGACCAACCAAAAACCCAGCCCGGACGCTAATCCCAGACTTGTGACAGCGAAATGGTGAGGCTTATCAAGTTCAGCAGTCTGCAGATCTTCCCACAGTTGGGAAAAAATACCTCTAAGCTCTGCTGAAAAGTTGTGTAACCTCTGCAAAAAAACGCACAGCAGAGCGGATCTGCACGGGCACGAGCCGTCAGACCCCACGTCTCCATCCTCCCTCCGCCAGTTCACCACTGTCACAGACACAACAGGGGATGAGTGCGCCACTAAACACCACATTATGCAGCACACGTCTGTCACATACAGTAAACCAAAGTCCCACCAAACACGCGCACACACACACACACACACACACACACACACACACACACACACACACAGCTTCTTCAGAGAGTTGGAGGTGATTGGTTCTCACATTTGTCATTTTTTGTGTGATAAAAACGTTGTTATCTGGAGCATATCGTCATCGTTATGGAAGGCTACGAGTGTCATGTAAATGATTGAAATCCGATGATCTGTTTAGATATTATTGATCTGCTTTACATGATGCATTAGTGATTGTTTCATTTACGCCTTTTATTTTGACAAATTCATTCATGAATATAGTCATTTGTACTTTTATATTACTACTGGTGTTGCACATTTGAATGTCAATATTACAATATTTACAAATGTAATCTAATTATTTAGCCAATTTAAGCGTAAAAGGATTTTCCAATCCCCGTTTTATTGTCCAATTAGATATAAATTGCTGTTGTGCTAAATGGCCATTTCCGTGACACTGTGGTCCTCCACATTTATCATTTCCTATTCAGTTCCATTAATCACAGACTGATGACAAAAGACAAAGGGGAAGACTAATGTGCATAATCATAACCACAATATGCGTCACTGATATGACTCGTTTTTCTCATCTCATTATTTGTCCATTGCCCAGAGGAGGAAGGAGACGAAAAAGACTATTATAGGATTAATGATGTTCTCTGGTTACCACAGCGATGAAAAAGGGGGCATTGTTGTTCCTTGAAAAATGATTCCTTACGGACGTTAAATGCAAAAGACAAAAGTTAAGTGACATATTTATAGACACAGTGTGTGTAGGAAGGCTGAACATCTTTGAGAGGATTGCTGGCAGACAACAAAAATGAGAAATAAGCGGGGCTCGCACATGCATATCATATTTCCATAAACAAACATTCAGTTTCCTGAGGCTCTGTAAAAAGAAGTACTGCAAAAAAGTTTTTTCGGTGAGTGGGATGATGGAGCTCAGCTCGCAGTGAAGCCTGTGAGAGGAGAGAGAGTGAGATCTCCTCGTGTGCTTCACACCACGATCATGTCACATTTCAGCTTGGACAATATTCCAGTCGGGATCCGCATCTGAACAAACGGGCTCTGTGCGTCAGCGTTGGACTCGTGCATGGGGCAAGTCAGTTGCGTCGTTTGCCTCTTAAAGGTGGACTGAGATAAAAAAAAAAAAAAAAAGGAGCTCTTGTTGTCCTGAGGATATTTGATCTGATATCAGAAATATGCTCACGTGTCGTTTCTGCGTGCAAATAAACAAACAGTGCAGGCGCAGTTGCGCGTAATAAACGAATTCCTAAAGTGACGCAAAAACACACAAGCGCACGGCCGGTTGACCACAGTACAGGGCAACACGCGGACCCTGCTTCACGACTTACCAACGACAACGCACAGCACGTCCATCAGCACGTACAGCTTCTTCTTCCTCGGCTCCTTCATCTTGTTGCCGCCGTTGTTCTTTCAATAACAAGAGTCAGTGACTTATAAAAGATTGGAACTACTTTCTGGATGAGGAAGCAAGTCCATCGGCTTTGGGGATATCAAAAAAAGAAAAAGAAGGTCCAGGCTATGCAAACAACCTGGTAACCTGCCTGACGGCGTGTTCTTCTTCCGGGATCCTCTTCACTACCTGTGCTGACATTGACAGCAGAGGTGTTCAACTTTGTTCCGACGACAACGTGTTTAAAAGCCCGTGTCCGAGCCAGGACGCAGCACCGCCGGAGGATCGCGTCCCTTTGCGCGCATTCCTGCGTTTTGGGTACAGAAGCCAAGGACAGAGGAGATCCTTGCGATTCCACAGAGCTGGGAAAGCTCCACAGTAAACTCCTCTCCCTGCACACACACACACCACGCCACTGCACTGCACTGCACTGGTCCCTCCTTCCAACTTCCTCCTCTGGCTCCTCTCTGGCTATCCAACCACCATGGCCAGGCTCGAAGCTTTTTACGCACAGGCGTGAGAAGAGCAAGAAGATCTTCGCGGTTGGCTGAATTTTTTTGTTTTATCTCTCTCTCTCTCTCTCTCTCTCTCTCTCTCTCTCCCTCCCTCCCTCCCTGCCTTGCAAGCCAACCTTTCCTGTCTGTTTTGTTTAAAGAACTCTGTATATATCAGACCAAGGGGAGGTGCCCGAGAGCAGCACACACTCCCCTGTCAGGTCAAAGATAGGAAGGAATAACATTTTTTTTTTTTAAAGAGTCATATCCTGAAACAAATGAGTGTCATTGCACCTGACCTCGTTATCTAAAGCAATCTGGACTTAATCAGTCATTGATTTTTTTTTTTTAAATGCACTGTCAAGGCTGTGACTCAAGCCCTACAAGACCTTATCCCATAATGCACTTCTCATTAAAGCCATATAAGGTCGACCACTTGAGCTGCTCACTTCTGTTGGTCGTGTCACCTTTTCACCTTTATCTCCTGAGACATTCATATTGAAGTGGACCAAAAACAAAACATATTCTAAGTAAGGTCCAATCATTTTTTAATCGACACCTTCATGTCACTGAGAAGCGGGACCACCTGAAAAAACTTTCTGTCTGTTCAAGAATATGGAGAGGATACAAACGTCCAGCCCATCGAAAGCAGAGACTTTTAAAAAGATCTTACTGGGACTGTAGAGTTAAAATCAACATGATGTAACACCAGCATGACTCCCAGTCGCAGTTATTTTGCCCCAGGCAGACAGGATGTTCCCCCACCAGTAGTCCACACCAGGCCACCACTTGCCGGCTGCATTGAACACACTGACGTGTCACGAGCATACTGTATTTCAACATTTAACTGTTGTTTGTTTGAGACCCTGAGGTCTGTTAGTTCAGCGCCCTCGAGCTAAGCAGGTCATCTTACATTACATTCGTAGCTTTATTTGACGACCTAAACATTTGCAACATGAGTCACATATAGAAGAATATCCGGTAATAAAAAGGATCAGCACGGAGACTTCATTGTAACAGTACAAATCATTTTATCCTGAGATTTTTCTGCCCCCTTCTGGTTGGCAGATGTGCCCACAGGCAGGAGGATGAAAGAGCTCCTATAATAAGACAAAAGAGTCATGTGGTAGCCATAAATCAGTGGCATTATTACTGTGGTAGGATGAGCTGACTTTGGTTTTTGAGGGTCTGTTCAGATAAAGATAGACGAGAGGTCATGAAGGTGGGCCTACATTATTTATCAATATATTTTAGCTTGGTTATTTTATACCAGATTAAATAGAGAGGCTGTGTTTTCTCGAGAATTTCATCAGTAGCTCTTTATAGGCAGCATGATCCACTCAGAGTACACTTAATGGAACAAAAATTGCATTACATGCATTTAGCTGATGCTTCTGTACAAGGCGACTTACAATAAGTGCATTCAACCATGACGACATTACTCCAAAAAGTGCAAGAATCATGAGAGTACATGAACTTTTATCAAAGAGGCAAAAACAGCTTCAGGAAACTTTTCACACTCCCTCACAAAAATTGTGAGAGAAAGTGCTTTGCTTGGGGCCACAATGCAGAGAAATCCAAAAGGTCAAAGGTTCATCAAAAAAGCTTGTGTGTGCTTTCAGCTATGTATCCTCATACACTATATCTACAACTTTTTGAATAAATTATATTCATAAAGATATAGTCTTCTTCATCACACAGCGTCAGAGTATAACGTTGTTGTTGTTGTTGTTGTTGTTGTTTTTTGTTGTGTGTTGAGAGTTGGAGATCCAGGTTGCTGAGGGCAGAGTCAGGAACTGCTCAGAATTTCTGTCTTAAACCTGGGAACAACAAGTAACAGGCTCTGTCAAGGGTATAGTCTTGACATTTTCACTTTGGATCAGCAGGAAATTAATGCATTGTGACAAAAAATGTTTTCTACATCTACAACCTTCGGAACAAACGTTCCATGCAATCTAGGTCAAAATCTTTGGAGAGGACAATTTTAACCTGCAGTAGCCTTTGCTGGAAACAATTAGGTATTATTTCCTGCATGCACCTTTACTCATTTCAAAAATTGTCTGAGCCAAAGTCTGAGCTGCGTTTAATTATTCCTTTCTGGGCCACTGGTAGCTTCCAGGCACACTGGCTGAGTTGATTTATAGTCAACTAAATTCTAAATAAAGAACACTTTAACTCACAAACTTCGCAACATTTCAGTGACATTTTTGGCCTCGCACCAGCACATACTCAGCGGAGACAACTCTGCTTCTTCTACTGTATGTATTGTTTACAGTCAGGGCTCACCAAGTAGGAAAACAAAGCAGCTATCTGTTGCATGTAAACCGCACTTTAATTAAAACATATTCAGCTGGGGTTCAGTGACTATGTCTTGTAAGACATGTGTACTGTCTGTCTTATCAGAATGTAAACATTAACATGATTTAGTCGTTCTACCAGAAGCATTTTAAATGGCCACCCTGCGTTTATCCTCCCCCAAGTAAACAGCTCGCAGCGTACACAGCTCCCAATCAGCCAGAGCAACCTGGCCTGGAGAGCAGGAGGCCAGATGAGATAGAGGGACAGTTGAAGTTAGGTCACATGGTGGCTCTTCCTGCTCTACCACCCTCCACACATACGCCTGAAACTCTACAATCCAGACAGAGCACAACAAATCCAAGCAACAGCTACAAGCTCAACCCTAAGCTACGTGGCTGAACATCCACATGGCCTCTGACTCTGACTGCTAAATAAACGTTACAGGACGTGTGTCACATTGTGTCGTTGTCCCTCTCTTTGAGATATCGACCAACAGTGATATCAACCAACAACCAGAATGAGTCATCTTACATACATATCTTACATTTAATGTCACACCTAACACCTTAACAGCTAAATACTTCAATTTTTGGTGATAACAACACATTTGAGCATGGGGGTGTGGTGGAAATGCTATGGCAACATTCTTAATTCGATATTCTACTTAACCACATATTCCAGATATCACACTATATTTACCACAGGGCAATCCCCGTATATACCTATTGTATGGTTAGTGATAACGGTGGGAATGTTTTTGAGTTGATCTGACATTTTTTGCTGTGAATCAATTTGTAAAGGTAACTAACCACTGGGGCGGGGGCAGGGGCAGGGGCAGAGCCAGAGGCAGAACCAGGGGCAGGGGCAGGGGCAGGGGCAGAGGCAGAAGCAGGGGCAGGGGCAGGGGCAGAAGCAGGGGCAGGGGCAAGGGGCAGAGGCAGAGGCAAGGGGCAGGGGCAGGGGCAGAAGCAGGGGCAGAGGCGCCCTCTGCAGGAGAACCGGGCAATTGCAATGCTCCTTCACCTGCAGCACGGGGCCAGCGGAGGGCGCCAGAGAGCCAGGCAGAGGGGAGAACAGCGACGACAGAGGATGAAGTGTTGGGTGGAGTTGACAAGAACTGAGGGAGGAGGACAATAACTTTGCTGCAGCAAATGAACAACTAAACTACTCAGTGTCTTTTGTGTTTTATTCCCCTTCTCGCTTTTGAAGGCCCGTAATTGAACTTGGTGCTCATCCCAAAAATTCTTAAAAAAGTGTTAAGATGTGCAAGGCATTTCATTTGACCTGGTACACAGGCCTTCTCCAAAATATACAACACGTCTGTGGAAACTGCTTCACCATGCTCGCCCCCAAACTCAGGCCTTACAGTCACAATATGTCGCTCTCCTGTGAACTAAACTGCGTTAGAATCACAACTCTCTCCTGGTGCATTGCCGGTTGGGCTCGTTAGGCAAACTTTGAAAAGCCTTTTGGGACTTTTGTATCTTATTCCAGGTATTTGTTTTAACAGTCTGGGATGGAGTTTCCTGAGTGCCCTCGGTAGCAGTAGCACGTGCTTTAACTAGTGGCCTCATGCGTGGACTTGAAGTGGTTCTTATTTTTTACTGGAAGTATGTGGCTGATGTCCCCTTGTTAGGACCCTTCTCTTTTTATGAATGATTGTGCAGCTTATTATAAAGTTTCTGTCAGGTTATGATTTACAAGCTCTGGCTTTTTAAAAAAAAAACCTGTGTTTTCCTGCCAATAGCAAAACCCACATCCAGCAAAGAACCCTTTCATCTGGGATCAAGTGTAAATTCTCTGTTAATAAATCTGCAAATATCAGAGTCACTTATGACATTTCCAGAGGAAATGCCCATTTTCCTCAGGAACAGCTGTTCCTGCCAAGCCCCAGTTTTATTGAAGTAAAACCTTAAAACAGGAGCTACAGCTCCCGTGTGTGGGTACCGCTCTATTTCACACAGTGAAGACGCACAGGTTTATAGTTTTCTGAGAAAAAAAAAAGAATAAATTGTGAATATGTTCCTGTTGTCATATAAATAATTGTTTTAGCATTGTTCTTTTATGATTGTTTTCTTTTTTGTGTGTTTTGAGGCTATTTTAAGTTAATAATCAATTAGAATGTAAAAGATTTTAAATGCCATTTATCCATTTCCAGATTCCTTTTTTTTTCCATCTGAAGATTCCCCACTTTACCTTCTTCTTTACATGTTGCGTGTGTCTAACCAGTCTAAGGTGTGTTTCTAAAACTTGGGTCAATAGTTACAGTGTGACAATCTCAGTCACATTAGTAGCTAATGGTTCCCTTGACAACCACATCTGCAGAGCTAACTATAAATTGCGTACAGGATGAGCAAAGTTTCAACAGATGTTTTGCGTCTGCATCTTTGCATTTCTTCTGACCACATTTGCAAAGTCAATGAGGGACAGACTCTGGCAATCACTTCCTGCCATTTGTTCTTCTACTTAAGTGTTAAAAGTTCTACTTGTGAACATGAAAATTACAAAATATGACTAACCACAATGGTTTACCTTCCATGGAATATAGCTCATCTCATCAACAAGAGCAGCTGCAGCATCAGTCTTCGAAATATTTAACCATTGTTCATTTTAATTTTTTTCTTTACAAAATATAATTATAAACACAACAGGAACAGTAAAATATAGAAATTGCTAAAAAATAAAAGTACAATTAAAGAATTAACAAAAGGCAGTGATTCTACTCCTTTGCCTGCTATCGTGGTCTTGTCCTCTCCAATAAACAGTAAAAGACAAAACACTGATCTGAAACCAGTGCTCGCACATTTATCGACAGAAATAAGGAATAAATAGGTGAACGGATGAAAAGGAAGAATGACCAGGAAGATCCTGTTATGTTTCCTTTAGCTCTTTAGAGACAGTGTGAGTGAAATGTACTGAAAACATTACATATGTATATATGAATGAATCAGTACATGATTTGATGAAAAGTATGATATTGCTCCTATTAAGAGGCATTTTATATCCATGTTACATAATAAATTATTAAATGATATTTACTGTCATAACCTTTTCACTTTGTGCATCTACATGTGATTTTCATATCAATGCAATCACATCCTGGCTTAGTTTATATGATTCTCGTTTTTTTGTGTGCAGACTATGAACCAGATTTTCTCAACTTTAATGATTAACTTGATAAAATGTTAAAATGGCAGATTTTTTTTGGACCTATGAAACAGCAAGTTTAAAAATTCTACATTTCATCTTCACTAATTCATTAAACCCATAAAAGTGCACTGAGAATAAACATTTGTTTTACTCTCAGAATCCATGACAGCTGGACAACCGTAATTGATGGGACCATGGGAATAGACGAAGTTACCCAGTGCTTGGCAAGAGATTTGTATTGTAAAATAAGAACTTCAAGTGCACGATACCTATGTGACATGTTTCAGTATATTCCATCATGTCTGTTTGAGGTCATTAATAATGCTCAGAGGGGAAAGAGAGAGCGACAGAGCTCTGACACTAAAGATATTGCTGCCATTCTTCTGTTTACATGTCTTCATGGATCGGACATTACTTGGATGTTGCTTCCTTGGATTTCACAGGCGGCTTCAAGATGCAAAAAAAAATAACGGTTAATTCTGGTTTTATTTTTACCAACAAGTTGTCTTGATCAAAGAAAATTAAAAAACATCAGCACTCTACTGACTGTGTGCATCAGACACCTGACCTCACCGACGACAGCAGGTCAGCTCCTGACGGAACAGTCGCGGAGATTTGTGGAACCTGAGAAAATCGGATTTGGATTCAGTGACTTACCTATCTCAGCATGTATATTTGACATTTATGCAAATTCATGCGACGCCTACTCTGCAGGTCAAACAGGCTCTTCATTCGACTAAATATTCAATGTGACAGACACGGTGGTCAGAAGTGATGACAAAGCATTGCATGTTTAAAAATAATCACTAGATAAATCATCTGGGAAGAACAAGGATGGAAAAAGGCAAAATTCTAAATCTATTTTTCTTGTTGCTCCTTCGTTGTTTCGTGTTTAAATAAACCTAAGAAAATGGTTGACTTTAGTGCCAAAAGTTCACAGACAGCTGGAAGTTCAGTGAAGCATGGTAATGAGAGAAAAGAGACAATCAGAGCTGGGTAGAGGACGTTTTAAGTAATAAATAAACTATTGAGTATTTTTTGAATTGATAGATTTGACTCTATGATCATAATTCCAGCAGTTATGTTCACCTGACACAGGTCAGAGAGATCTCAAACGGCTGCGATGGCAAAAAAGAGCTGAGCAATTAGCAGAGCACAAGGAAACGTTATTGGCTGTTGAATTTCAAAAGTCAAACTTCTCCATCGTGATAAATAAGAAAACAGAGCAAACAGTTGTTCACATTGTCAGTCACACGGGACTACGGACAACTTGCGTCTGGCTTGCTTCTGGCCACCGCAGCGCTTATCGCTGCGCCTTGCTTCCACAAGTGTGTGTTCATGACGGCCAGTCAACAGAGTTGCCCTGGTGCAGGTTGGGGGTATTAAACTGTTATAAATAAACACACAATCGACACCCGACAGCAGTGATTAACACTTCCACAATGGACAGAAAGTTCAAGTGTATCAGTTTAAAAAGAGGCTTCAGGTGGACCAGCAGCTCGTCAGCACAGATCGCAGGTCCTTACTTTTTCATCAAGTCAGGTAAATGCACTTTTTGTCCTGGGCTCTCTAAGCCTGTTGGAAATGCCAACACCAATCAATGATTTAGACAAAGGGCAAACCACAGAAAGTACCACTTCACTTGGATTTCCCCCATTTCCCTCCTCACTGAGTAAGAGAGCGTGAATGCTGGACAGCGGCGGGGAGCAGCAGGCTGCCGATTGCCTGGAAGTGTGACGGGAGGAGAGTAGATGAGGGCGGAGAGGCCGACGGCAGGCTAAACTCCACCTGTAGCCCGCGAGGGGCCCCGGTCACACCGCCGGCTGCACAGTGAGGGTCCTCGGAAACAAAAGGTCCACCCCGCATGTGTAGCCGGTAGAAGCAGAAGCCTGGGAGGCAGTGGTCATCATGGCAGCAAGGAGAGCTCCCGCAGACCGACTGGGAACTCAGGGCGGAGGGCTGGGACTTGAGCTGGACTGGAGCTGAGGGGCAGCAGCTCTCTGAGCCAGGATCTCCTCGCAGGTCGTCCATGGGCTGCAGGGAGAAGGGACAGCCCAGCAGCTGCCCGGGACATCCGTCTCCACACAGCTCCATCACCAACTCTCCATCTGGACAGGTGCAGAGGAGTTCATAGAGCGATTGATGAAATTTCTGTTATTGCAGTTATATATTGTATTCATTTGAAGCTCCAATAATGTTCTCATGCTGTGGGTTTCATGTACATGTGTACTTGTGTACAGAGAGAACACACTTTCACACTTCAGAAACTTCCCTTTCATCATACGGAGATGAAAAAGAAACACATTTATCCAGCTGTAGCACTTACTAACTAATTTACCACCACTAGTTAGGAGAAAAAAAACGTACAGTAAATTAGTTGAAGTGCCTCTTAAAGAGAAAGCCGTGGGATAAAATACCTTGTGTTTACCTGCAGCCTTGTGAGTTGCATTTTCAAGTCAACCACTTATACAAGAAGAATATGTATGTATATTAAAAACAACAATTTATGAGCGGAAGGGCTGGATTCATTCAAGTAATGTATGATATCTGACATTATCTTTGTAAATTATTTAAACCCAGGCACAACATTATTTCTCGTCTTTTCTCAGGTTTTCCCGTATTCTTTACCTGCAGGCCCAGCCTGCTTTCGGAGGCCTGTGTGGACGAATTCACGGCTTTAAAAGAAAGCGGGGAGTTCGTCTGCGCCGGGGACGGCCCTCCTCCTCTGGAGCACCATGTGTCAACATGCACGCACACACACACACACACACACACACACACACACACACACACACACACACACACACACACACACACACACACACACACACACACACACACACACACACACACACACACACACACACACACACACACACACACACACACACACACACACACACACACCAAGGAAATAATGGGGGTAATGGGGAAAACAAAAGGAGAGGAGACAAAATGATTCATAACATGAGAACACAAAATAATGAAAATGTGATGTCAAAATAAAGGGCAAACCGTGTCATCAAAATAAGGAATTCAAGGAAAAAAAATAAAATCTACAGAACTGCATGATGGGTATCAGAAAATGCAGTTGACGTGTCATGTAAAGTTTAAGCTTTATGGTTTTCACGTTTTAAGAAAGAAAACCCCATCCTCCAGGCACACACACTGTGTAGGATTGTTTATTATAATGAGACAGGTGAAAAATTTAAGGAAAACCTGGAAAAAATTGTGGAGAGACAAAACAGTAAAGCCCCCATCCTTACGAGGGGTCACCAAATGTTTTGATGAGTATGAACATCAGGTGACATGTGAGAGAGACAAGTTACCTCGTTTGTCCAGGTCCAAGTTGGACTGCGGCGGTAACGGGGACTCGAGCTGCCTGGGGCCCATGGAACTGTGAGACAACAGGCCTGAGGAGTTGTTGCTTCCTTCCAGCTCTGCAACATCCCCATCCTGGTCACCATCCTCCCTGCAACACACAACACAACATGTATTTTAATTGCCAGCAAGTCACATGACCTTCTCCGCACCCCATCAGTAGGAACACAGTGGGGATCTGGCATAAGGCATCACACGGGTTCCAACACTGCAACTCACATGCTCGTCCAAAAATCATGTACGTTTCAGCTCCGGCTTAATCTCTGTACATATTTATCAGACAAACACTTACATGCTCCCTGATTGCAGGCTGTATTTCTTGCGGCTGAGCCTGGTGGTCTGTTGGGTGAAATACTCGTGGCGGTCGGACTTCTTCCACATGTAGTAGTACTCCACACACTCGCCCACAGAGCGTGTTCGCACCTGAGGAGGTGGAAAGGTGCTTTTTTTTATGCTTTAAGCAACAGAATGTGACGTCATCAAGTATTTCAAATGAGTACATCGGGTAAATCATCGATCAGGTTTGGGACAAGAAACCATAGGAAAGATTCATCATCTCGTCTCCTGCCAACTCACCTTATTTGCCTGAATGAGGTGGAAGTTTTTCCCGTAAACTCGATAGCCGTGCTCAAAGCTCCTGCACTCCTCCTCACTCCAGGCACACAGCTCATCTAAAGAGAGCACCAGAGGGAATTATAGTACTACACATACAAATAAATTCACGAGTATAGCTTCTGAGTATAATTGTTAATGCCATCAGGGTTTTGTGTCTTTGAGTTGCAGCAATGACATTTTTAGCTTTGACCTGTATTTTGTCTTGCATGAGCCTATTGCAAAAAAAACAAAACAAAAAACAAATCAAAAAACTTTCTCATGTGCAGTGTGTGGGAAGGGGTATGGGTATTCCCTAGTTTGGCACAGCAGTGGGCAGCTTTTCTCCACCCAAATCCAAACTACATCAAGGGCCTTGAACTTAAAGTGGAGCCTCGCTGCTGAATAAGAGGTCACAAGGTCACAACTTTTGCTCCTCTGCAGCGCTGAGGTCAGCAGCTGGTGTTTCACTGAAGCAGTATCTTCTATTGGAAGAATGGGGAATACATGTGCCTCTGTATATCATGCGGTGTGTCCACTGACTTCACCTGCTTGATGAGAATCTTCAGCCCTGCTAGTTTCCCCACCCGTTATCTGAAGCACATCTGCACAAATCTCAGGAAAGCTTTTAAATGTTTTGAGGTTCTCTAACTGCAAGGCTCGGTAAGATACTCTGCAGTAAAAGAATTGAGCATTTGAAAGCTCTGATTTTTGCTCGAACAAAGTGACTCTGTAGAGCACGGCAGGTTTTTTCAGATTCCATCTGAAGAATGAGCTATCGAGATGAACAAATGCACAAATGCTTGGAAAACCTAAAACAACAGAAAAGTTTCTCACCACTGAACACCTTGACGTTGAAGCGTAGTCGTCTCAGTGCCTCTTCTGCACTGAAGTTGCATTTTATTAGTTCATACAGTGCCTGAAAGTCAAAAGGGAAATAATAATGGGCTAAAAGAATATCTTCGTATATAAGATTATTTTCCAAAAACACGTATTGCTCAAAATCATGCGAGTCATACGTAACCAGTCAGCTGGAGAACAGCTGGAAATACACTTAACACGGCTGACAGTGTCCTGTGGGATGAAATGTCAAGTGACCGTACCTGTTCGTTGTCTCGGACAGTGTCTCCGTGCATCACTGTGCATGCTGCCCCCTCCCGGCCACGTGGTCTCTGCGTATTCAGCAAGAACTTCTCCACTTCCTGCACCGGCAGAACATCAGGCCTCCACAGCAACTGGTCCTCACTGCTGTAGGCTGGAGGAAAAAACAGAGTCATCTCAACCGACTTAATTATATTCAGCATTTTACACTAGATCTACATGAAACAACTTTAAAGTTTGTTTATATTTCCAGGATGATGACAATATGTTGCTTACCTCTCTCCTGGTGGCTATACGGACTGAGTGGAGGGATTTTTGCCTGGTACATGGAGCCAACCATGATCTCCTGAGAGGAAAAATCAAAAGACAGAGTTCTGAAATGGGTCACACATGAGATCTGCTAGATCTTTCCTTGACTTGTGTAAATGAAAATTGTGCTGGATTTTTTTTGCTTTGACTAAATCAGGTACAATGACCAGCAGGTTATTTTAGATCTGGATTCCGGGTATTTTGTTCCTATTAGGTAATCCTGCAATATACGATATTAGTTCACTGCAAAGCAGTGTGAGGTTCATAAATGCAAATAAGGAAGCGTGTGTACAGCTGTTGAAGTTGTGAAGACTTCCAGTGCTCACTGGATCAAAAGTAAGACCAACCCATTATCTAATAATTCATAAGAAATCTTTCATTATTGCCTTATTGTTTTGATATTGTTTTGTGGTTCTCTCTCCCACACATACATGTGAACTGCAACACACTGAACGAACTGTATGCTTAACGTCTCTTTGACCTAAAGTCAGATATGTGTTGTGGCACAGTGGTGTTACCTTGTGCTCTTCGTTGGAGGGAATAGAGGCATCGTCGGATTCCTCATCTGATGAGCTGACTAATGTGTCTTTGTCTCCACCTTAAAGGAACGAAACATCAGAGAGGAGGATCAGGGGATCGATTCTAAGACTGTACGTCAAGATCATCTCAAAATTCTTGATGCCAACTTGAAGTCATATCGCTATGCAAACAAAACACAATACCCCTCCCATTTATTATTAACCATTACTTCACAAGGTAAAATCCTACTCAGATCCAATTCTCTTTCTCCAGTGAAAATCAGCTGTGATGGCTGCATGAGACAGGGTGGACATACAAAATAAAAATGTAACATATGTAATTCAGTATCAAATACAATCCAGGATGAAGCAGTGGATATAAAAGAGAGAGGAACCAAAGTCGAACAAGGCTTTTCTCTTTCGCTTTTACCTTTGTGTTCTTAGTCAACCTCTCCTGAATAAATAAAGGACACAAAAGCAGCATTCCTGCCATATATTTAGTTTCCAGGCTATTCTGTGGACTCAGCAGAAATGCAGAAATCATTCACTTCACATAGAATCACAACCCGGGGTTGTTTGAATATATTGAATATCCTTGACTTAATAAAATGTTGCAGTGCCGATGACATCCCACAGTCTTATGGACAGGAGGCTAATAAAGCAGTAGATGCTGTTATCAAGACGGAGACTGCCTCATATGAAATCGCACAGAAACAAATCAGAGGTTTCATAAAGCACCCTAACACAATAAACCCTGGCAAGTCCTGTAACGAGTGACACGCTGCACTCTCAGCAAATGAAAGATTTTAAAATGTACCAAGGGGAAAATGTTCCACCAAAAGCAGAGGCTCAAGGAATGTCCCCTCTTTTTATTACAACAGTGAAAAATTTCATCAGAAAAAAAAAGCTCCCAGACTGTGCAAGTGGGTTTAAGGTGTCCCATGAGAAATGCTGGGAGTACTGAGATCATGTTAAATGTTATATAGTCATGTACATCTTTGTGTGTGTGTGTGTGTGTGTGTTTGTTACCTTGGAGATGGCGGAGCAGATCTGAGGTGTTTGAGGTGACTGAGGGGGTGAGATCATCAGCTGACGATTCCTCTTCCTCCTCGCCAGGAAAGAGATCCTCAGTTATCTGATCCTGAACAGAGTATAGCAGAGCACAGCAAAGAACAAAGGAGAAGAAAAAAAAAGGTTCAGAAATCAATCATCTTCCTCTATACATCAATGCATTTTGTAATGTAAATTTGACCAGTCCGATCTCTGATGACTTGCGAGTAACGTGTAGTACTACGAACGAGGCCTTGTGCATGTGCTCGTATGGCCTGGATTATGTCTCACCTTGTCCAGTGTCATGCCTGGCAGGCTGGCAGCCGTTTGACAGCTCTCCTTTTCTGGATCTGACACTGTGTATCCATACAGAGCCAGCAGCTCCTCCAAGGGAAGCTCACCGGCCTACGAGCAGAGCGTCACAGAGGAAGACGGCGACAGGTGGAGAGAGAGAGAGAGAGAGAGAGAGAGAGAGAGAGAGAGAGAGAGAGAGATTTGGGTGAAAGAAAATGACCTCCACATATTAGACAGCACAACGTTTGTGGCACTCGAGGATTTTTTTCAGTTTGCAGAGTCACTGAGACTTAAATTTGAATCATCAAAGTTGTGCAGATAACTTAAGTTGTTTTCAGACATGAACTCTTGAAAATGTCCAGAAAATGTACTCTGGTACGCCGCCAGAGATTGTCCGAGTCAGACGAGTTCACAACAGCAGGAAAACTTCCGGAACATTCAGCTGAATATTCCGGAGATTGTCCTGCTGTACTCTCATATGGGCTCACTCTGGACTTCAGTGCATGTCTGAAAGCAACTTCAGTTGACCCTTTAAGGAAAAGGCTCCAGGATAAGGGTTGAAGTTGATGTTTGATCTTGTCAATGCAACTTGGGAAGAGGAATACTGTTTCAACTGTCTTCAATGAGATATTTAGCTACGCCATATTTCTTTGTGTTTTGTTGTATGTTGGATGGGTCTAGTGTACAGCCGATTCATTAGGTTTTTACCAGCATCAGAACAACACTGTCTAAATTCTAATGTAATGTATGTCAAGTGATAACTAAATTTAAGGGGTTTACAAAAAAATGAGACACCAACACATTTAAATGGTGAAAATAATTATTGTAATTGCAACTCCTGCCAGCAGGTCTACTGTAACTGCGGACTCTGACTCTGAACTTTCACACCTTTACGCACTACATGTACTATACTAAAGTTTTTTTAATCTAAATTTAACCGATTAGCTTGTGTGACAACAGAGTATTTTACTGTTCGCACCTAAATAATGTTTCTGCGTTCACTTACATAACCTGAACAACAATTTTGGACCTCAGATTGCCGTGGTACAAATTATGCACATCATTTTGCAAATAGCACCAGAACTATAACTATTTATTAAGTCCATTAGTTGATTCATGTTATTCAAGGTAAAAATGTCCTATATTACCGTATGAATTTGTTGCTACATTAATATTTTCAAACTCTTGAAGCAAAAAAATACCAAAGAGGGTTTTTATCACTGTGATAGTGTGTTCGCTAGTGATTCGGCTTTTGAGTTCCAATGCTCACGGAAAAAATTAAACGCCATGGACAAATTTTGTCGTAAAGAGTGTGTGGTGTTTTTAAGCGGGCGGCTGTGACGTGGACAGAACGTGGCTGAACGTGACCGTACAGTGTGGGATTGTGTTGTCATCTTCATGGAGCGAAGGAGCGTTCACCCCCGACTCCTCCTCCTGCGGCCTGGACACACTGCTGCTGCTCCCGCCGAGGGGGTCTTCATCACCGCTGTGCCCCGTCCGCTCGCCGTTAGGCCACAACCTCTGCGCTCGTCCTCGGAGGCTTCTCACCCACCTGCACGCTCGCACGCATACGCACGCACACACACACACACACACACACACACACACACACACACTATTATTAGTATGAACATTCAGAAGACACGTAAAAAAGCAGCATGAGAATGCAATACAATAGCACATCCCTGTGTGTGTGTGTGTGTGGACACACACGCACACACACACACACACACTCACACACACACACACACACACACACACACACACACACCCCCCATGGGATCAAATAGTGGCTCATCCCACTACAGACTCTGGTTTGTTTGTTTTTTACTTCTGAAAACTTTTGTTGGGAACCAAGTGTCCCAGGGAGGAACTCACTGTAGGTTACAGCTTGTTCTGGTTCTGCTTTGACATTTGTGCATCTCTTTAAAATATGTATAGAGGAAATTGACAGCTGCATCTGTCTTTTGCGTGAGGATGTTCCACACCTGGGCTCCGAGGTAAAGGGATTAAGACGGACGAGGAGTGTGTGCGTGTGTGTGTGTGTGTGTGTGTGTGTGTGTGTGTGTGTGTGTGTGTGTGTGTGATGCGTGATGCGGGACATCCGAGTCGAGGCCACATCAGACTCGACCAGAAGTGGTAAAAACTTGTTTGGAGGCCACACGGACGATCTGCACCACCCCGCCCCTCGCTAGATAACAGTCCCAAGTTAGCGCCACCGTGTCCGGACACAGAGGTGGCCGGAGTGCCGCCGGAGCTCCGTCCCGGCCGCGGGTCGCGGTGTGCGTGTGTGAGACCAGCGGCGCTTTCCTGTGACTTGGTGCTGAACGTCTCCTCCTCCGCGCCGGCTCGCCGTCGGGCAGCCGCGGGAAGGAAACGCAACTAGTTGTCCACATATGTGTTGTCGGACGGCCGCGGAGTTCCGCCGCCGCAACTTTTTCTTCCGCTCCGCCGCGCACCTGGACGAGTTCAGCACCGCCGCTGCCGCCGCCGCTGCCCCATTGTTTTCTACGGCTTCGCCGCCGAGGCGGAGGCTCTTTAAAAAAAAAAAAGAGCCAAGAACGCGGAGAGAGGCGCTGTTCGCCGGAGAGCTTCTCCATTCCCCCCCCCCCGTCCCTTTACTTCCCCGGGTTTCACTGCCCCCGTAGCCCCCTTTTAACCCGGCGCCCACCGGCCGGCGAAACCCGCTAACGGTCGCGTTGTCGCGCGCGGGCTGACACGAGTCTCGCGCTCGGTCCAGTTTCTCCGTCGTTCGCCTCGACGCGTTCCTCGTTTTTCGCTCTCTTACCTCCGCCATTCCGTGTCTGCGCGAGCGAGCTGCCTGTGGCCCGGATGTTGTAGGTCTGCTCCTCCGCACAGCTCCGTCCGATCATTGACACAGCCGCTGAGCAGCAGCAGCTACAGTTGGTTGCTGGTTAGTTTTTAATTAACTGCATTTCAAAGAAATGTTTTGTGATGTTGAATTGTCTCTTTTCACAGCCAACGTCCCCCTTAGATGTGAATAACTGTTTTAAGCAACTTCCTGTGTCCATTTTAAATCCCTGCTCTGATCGCATTAAATATTAAAACACACCAATAAAACAAAAAGAAAAACTACAATTAAAATGTATTTAAATGTCAAAGAAAAGAAATAGAAATATATACATATCATTATCTCACTTCTAAAATTTGACCTCTGACCCCACATTTATTTAACCAACAGGTTGGCACTGAAAAAAAAAGATCCCCAACCAATAACATTTATTATATGTTGAAGCAACATATGCAGCTGCTGCTTCAACATAAGGCCGAATATGTGACCGAGGGAGGAGACGGGACATGGCCAGATGTGCAGATAAAGATATAAGGACTCTGTCCTCGGCCAATGGCTGCTTACAATTTCTCAACAGATAGGGAGATAGGAGAGGCAGAGGTAAGGTATATAAGGACCGCACGTGACATTGTCCAACCACACGGTGAGCAAAATAGATTTATAGATAGATACGATGATGACTCACAGTAAATCTGTCCCAAGGCTTGCCATCAACCAGTAGGATTGAAATAGGATGGGAACTCGTTAACTTACAATACTAATAATAAACTGCAAACATTATGGATCTCTGGAGTTCCGTCCTACTTATGATGGCTTGCCAAAGTTAATTGTAATATGTAATTATCAAATCTTAAAGAAGAAAAAATTATTGGGCAAAAACTAAACGAAGCATTTCACAAAATCACTTACCATCGTTTTCAAGACGCCCACCTATTTCTCATTTGGAGGTATTAGCTTGATTTCCAACTTTCCGTGTGTCAGTGTTGCCTGAGTGAACCAGCCATTATGTGTCAAAAAGTCATCGCAGAGAAGAGAAAATTTCTGGGTTTGTGTCCAACAAAAGGCCAAAAACCACACAGAGGAAACAGAACAAAGCACGTTTGTGTGTGTGGAGAGAGTGTGACTGCATGTTCTGGCTTTTCTATTTACAGCTTCAGGTTCAGTGTCCTTTTAGCGTACAAAAAATGTTCATGACCGAATCATAAAAAGCACAACCGCCTGAATGAGCATTAGATAAACAGATGTGAGCCTTCTGGAAACTGACACCATCATATTTTGTCTTTCCTATTGTTTTTCATATCAGACAGCTCGGTATTTCATTATTCCTGTTCAAATGAAGAGAGTGTGTGAGAGGTTTGAGGGCTGGATTTGGTCAGTATATTAAGTGTTCACCAAGATGTGGCCCCGCCCTCTCCAAGAGACCCTTTCTCTCGTTAATTGGCCTCTATGAAAGGCTTTTTTATTAAGGTCACACAAGTGAGGACACTTCGTCCTGTCCTTTGTGTCTCTAGGGATCTTTATGGTGTTTCGTCTGCTAAAGAAAAGCTGTTCACAAAAAGAGCAACTGAATGTTTTTTTTTGTGAGGCTTTGTGCTGTGTGTTTTGAGGTTTTCAAGAGGAGAAAGAAGGCGAGATTTTGATGTGTAATACAACACACCACATGTTGCAGTAAAAGGTGTTTGACCGTGTACACAATTCTCCCCAGTTTCTGCTGTCACAAAAAGGGACTAGAAATATATCAGAAGAAGAAGAGCGATACAATTTCCAGTTTAAGAGGGGGGTAACATTAGATTAAATTAATTTGATATTCATAGGATCCAGTAATATCATTACAAACAAAACTTATAAACTACCTATGTTATCATTTGAAAATCAGGGTGTTTTTACAAAGAAGGGGTATATTAAAGCAGCAACAAAAATGCTTTGACAAAACAATCTCAACTCATGATCCTCTTACACTTGCCTTTTTCTGAAGCTTTCATCTGTATCACTCATGTCTGTTTGAAATAGAGGGGAGTCAGTTTACATGAACGCTCAGTAATGGATACAATAATAGCTGGTGTGGTTTCATCCAGTGCACTTCTATGACATCTCTTTCCGTGTTGGCCTGTAAGTTAAAGGGAAACACCAGTTAAGTAGTGTCTGACTCTTTTTTTTAACATTGGAGACACTAAATCCAAACAGCAGAAGATGAGATACCTTCACTCCATAATATGGGCTGAGCTACAAAACCCATTAATCCTACATTTCCCATAATGCAACTCGGTGTCATGTTTTCTGTGGGAGCCTGTCTGCCTGGTATATGTCCATGTTTTTCAAGTCTTTCAAACTCTATGAAGTTTTCACACAGGGTTTCTGTATAAATCTTGATCACTATGACATCAATGCAGGTGTTAGAGACACAGGAGACACAACACTTTATTTTAGATATCACACTTAAGTTACAGTTGTTACACGGAGAAGCCGATTGTGCATGGAGAGTTTGTTAAAACATATTAAAAGTGTTAATATTTCATGCTGTTGTAACTATTTGAATTACAGGACATCTAGTTTCTGTTTTCTATTTTCAATAGCCAGCCTTGATTTTTACTTGTGTTTAATTGTAAAGCAGAGTCATTATAGTACATTGGTCCAAACAAATGTTTACCTCCTGTAAGAGCAGTAGAACGAGAGTGCAGTAAAAGACTCCGGTCTACAGGGTGCAGTATAAACATGATATGGATGTGGCAAAAGTTGAGAAAAAAATTGGGAACCAGGCACCGGACCATTGATCCATAACTGCGCTGCGGCAGTTATTGGTCAGTTATTTTTTCCCAGTGATGAGAGGCGGGTGTGAAGTAGAGTTTATGCATTGTGGCTGAGCAAAGTTTTATTTATTTATTTATTTATTTTTTTACATTTTAATGCTTTTACGTCTAATCTTTTCCCCTCTCTCACTTTCTATTTCTCTCTCTCTTTATGGCATATTTCCTGTAGATGGATTCTCTATGCTGTTTCTATAAAAATGCTGTGTCAAAACCCATGAACAACACATATCATCGTGACTCAGTCTGTGGTTTATGACAGAGACCCAGGCATAGTTACATTCCACTGCTTTAAGGGTTTTGTTTTTGCTTAAAAGAGAGCAGAAAGTCAAAGGAATGCAAATACACAGAGGACACAGAGGCAATAGCACAACTACTGACCTTGAAGTTTGAGTGTGAGTGTAAACAGAGTCATCCTGTTCTCTTACCCTTTAATAAGCTCGCTTTACTGCTGCTTTCATCCCTCAAGAGGAGCATAGAGACTTGACTGTGACTGATCCGAGAGCAGATTCAACCTGTTCTCCCTGAGACTCAGCTGAGAGTTTTGCCGAACTGATGCTCTCGCTCCCGGCTTGATGCTGTATGATACAGATCAGCTGACGAGACCCCGACAAACTCACACCAACCATGAGACTGGTGGTTTGTGTGTGATGGTGGTGGTGTTGGTGGATGGTAGGTGGTAGGTGGTTTGGTGTGTGTGTGTGTGTGTGTGTGTGTGTGTGTGTGTGTGTGTGTGTGTGTGAGCAATGATACTTATCAAACACAGGGGATGAATGTGGCCTCACTTTCAGATTGTATTTACACCTGACTCCATTCTTGTCATAACACGAGATGCATATGATGAACTGAAAAAAATAACAAAAATAAAATCGCAGTCATTTCACAATAATCACAAATCAAATCAGCATTATAATAATCAAACAAACCACGCCAGAATTCATCCAGTCTGTTTTACCTCCACGTGTGGTCTGTTCTGTTTGTTGCATTGATCTGTTTAAATCCAATTATCTATCTAATTATCAACAGGAACAGTGACAATTCAGTATTTTTCTGAAGATTCAACATTTTCTGAAAATTCAATAACTTGCTGTTTTTCTTGCTTGGTGTGAACCAGTTGACCTTTTCCTGGATCCACCCCAACTCCAGCAAATGTGCGTCTATGAGTCACCATGACAACCACTGAGATGTCACAAGAGTCTGCCACAAACTAACATGTCATCCATCAAAACGGCATGACCATACATGCCATCATGTGACATATCAAAAATGTTTTGTGTTTGACCCTAAACAGACACAAACCTATAAAACTTTAAGTGCCTGTGTTTCCTTTTCATGATGAGAATAAGATGATTGTGTCATTCTGTAGGCACAGTGATTTTTATTTTTATGGTCAAAATTCAAATATTCTTGCACAAATACTTTCAATGAAATCTGGCAACCGAACGCTGCAGAGCCTTTCAGAAGGTGAGATGAACCTTCCTGCACTCTGTCAGAACATGTGTGCACTGACTGTCATATGGAAGCACGTGTTTTTGCGGGCCACACGTCGTGCAGATCAAATCATTTGAACAGAAAATAAATATTCCTCTTGGTCTGTGGCCGTGACAAAAAAACAAACAGTCAAGAGCCTCCACATCCTCATTTTCAGGCCATGTGACAATACTTGCCTGGGAACAGCACACATTCCTTCAAAATTCATTCAGCTAAATGCATTGTTTCAGAGTTTCCTTTTGTTAGTTTAGGAAGCAGTGAAGTAAGGGGGTGATTTCAGTCCCTCTCTCTTTTCTCCAAATACTTTAGTTTGATTTGTAATTTGTTGTCTATATTTCCTATTGACTTTTGTCAAATTAATATTTTGGACTTATAAGCGGCTATGTTTGCAGGAGAACAATTTGACAGAATCGTACTGCTGTTTAATATTGTTAAACCGCAAAAAAAACAACCAAAAAAACTCAAAGCAACTCCATTATTTCGCACACTGGAGTATACATTCTCTTACTTTAACGTTTCCCTTTTTGATTATGTTTTCTACATCAGTCTGCACCTCTGCGTTTTGTTCACATTAAGTCTAACTGTGTTTATTTCATTATGACCTCGTGACACTGTAAATTCAATTCCACAAGGGGGCGATGCTGTTCTGTGAAAACTTCAACATGGAAACAAACTTTTGTCTTTTTTTTTTTCTAACATCTATTTCAACAACTTTGCCAAGTTATACACAATGAACCAAGTGTCAATGTAAAAGTATTGATGTGAACAGTGTAGTAGTTCATCCTGAGGGCATTCCTCTGTTCACATTTGGTATGTATATGTCTTGTGCCCGGCTCTGGCAAAGATGGGACAGGAGATTACTGGCGGTGCAGTGAAGTCATAATTGGGCAAATTTTCAGTCTGGCTGCTCTCATTGCTCTCGGGTTTCTGCATGCATACTAATGTGACTCACAGGCTACTGGTAGCATTTTCTGCATTGGACGAAATGCAGTTAAAAAAACAACAAACCCCCAGAGGAAACAAGCACTGACAGTAAAAACACTATGGGCTCACACAGAGAACTTTTGAGCCTTTTAATTTCACAATTGCAGTTGTGACAGTTTTGTTCAGCAGCCCACCCTGCCTTGTTCATTTAGTGACCACTCTAACTGGTATTTCTCTTTTTCCTCTCCCTCGCTCTCTCTTTCTCCCTCTCTAAACAGGATGTTTGTATCTCCGCGGGGGCTGCCAGCACAAAGCTGATGATCAGATAGCATGGCTGTGGAGTGCCCAGCTCTCCCAGCGCTGTGACAGCTTAACTGGGATTTGGGGCTCCCATTCGGCTTCCCCACCAAAACCAACACGCTGCGAGGGACATCAAAACACAGGAGGCCACGCAGTCGGCAGCTTCGTCCTCCCCTGGGCCGCTGTTGTCCTCGACAGAGAAAGCCCCTTTCATGTTTCATTTCAAACTGCTTCTCAGCCTCACAAGTGTTAGGCCAGCAGCGAAGTGATGAATTTAACTATGGAGTGACTGGTAGGGAAATGACCTGAGAGGTCTCCGAGTGTGCCACTCTTTATCAAAACAAGACAAAAGCTGGTGTGTGCCTGTGTGATGATGCTGCGACAGGGACTGTCCCACAAGAGCAAGCCAGCCTGCAAGTGCCGGGGCTCCGTGGTGCCTAACAATTCAAGCGATGGTTACGTTCGAAGGTGATATCATTCGACTCAGGAGACTTGTGTTTCCGTGTATTGTGCTGCTATGCGTGTGAACTCTCCAACAGTTAATGGCAGATGTCTGGCTCGGGCAGTGGTTCGTGGAGCACAGGATCTGAATCATGAGTACAAGTTGTTTTCATGGCAAAACACTGTCGTTCAAGTTGGAAAGTTGTCTAATCGCATTCCAGCGCACAACGTAAAGGTGGGACAAAATTGGCATTTTCTCCTCAGTTTTTGAAGCACGTTAGTTATTTGATGAATGCTCGTGACAACAGCAGAGTGCAGTGGCATGCATTGTCAATGGTGGGAATTGTCTAGAGTAAAACGTTCTCTTGCTTTATTAATAGTCCACTTGATTTATTTTACCACAGAAGAAGTTTTCGCGGAAAGAGTGGAGGGCATTTCCTGTGAGACGCAACAACCTCAAATAAAAACACAGTGGAAAGATGTGCAGGACTCTGCCCTCTCCTGTTTTGGTCTCTCTCCAGCTCCGCTCCAGCCCCTGTGACTCTCTCTCCTCCGTGATTCTCTGGCCAAACCACTCCTTTGCTTGCATTGACCATTTCTGGCCATGGTTCCCTCCACAAGTAGCTCAGGAGCTGATCTGGGTTGAAACACTTTCCACTTTTGGAGTTGCAGATTTTAAAACATGCCAAATTATGTCTGTAAGTTAATCGTATAAATATGATTCCATTTTGAAGGATCAAAGGAGGTCAAACACGAACCCTAAAAGTGTTCCCCTCCGATCTGACGGACACAACCGATTCTCTGTTGGTAGGATTTCCTCGCATGTTGTTTTTTCATATAGGCACAAGAACCTGAGTGTGAATTAGGGCCAGTAAGTGGTGTCATTAAGTCACTGACGCCCAGACACATAGGCCTTTCACGTGGAGGACTCACCGGTGTGTGTGCACACATGTGCCATAGATACAGCACACAACCGGTTCACTGTCTGAATCCACAGTTAACCTGCGACCATGCAGCCTCCCTGTAGCTCCACACAATCAGAATAGTTGAGAGCAGATACAGGCTGTGTGAAGTATTACATCACTTCTTAACGGTCACTGATTTTTGAAACATGAAATTGAAATTTGAAACATGCTGTCTATCTGCTTTACAAGATCTTGATCTCCCACTAACTCATGATGATTACAGTACATTTTTTGAATTGGAATTTGGAGTTATTTTCAGGCTTTAACATTAGATATTTATTTACACAAACATAATGTAAGAAAATCCTCCTCACAGCAGTGAGTGCTCACCTCAGTTGTGATTTTTTTATGCAACGGAGCTTTGTTAACTTCCTGGACGGTTTCTCTTTCAGCCCTCTAAGGCTATATTTTAGCAAAAAAAAAATTCCCAGGCAGCATGAGTGCCAAGTGAGCAAGTGCCTTCGCAGTGACGGTCTCGTAAGAGCTGGTAATCCACAGAGAGGTCACGTCCTTATCTTTTGGTCTGCATCCATGGAAAATAGTCCTTCGGGGTTAGGGCCGCAGAGAAAACATTGTTCATCTACTAAACTCTTTGGAAATAAAAGTTTCAAAAATGTTTTCATTCTCTCAATTTTGATAAAACTCGAAGAGTATATCAGCGTGAAGTTGAAAAACTGTATGTGTGTGTGTGTGTCAGAGCCAAGCACAAGTCTACATGCACATGATAAGATGCACGATTTCATTATATAAAATTTACAGATAATGTCTAGAAGTTGGACTACGTTATTGGAAAGAGCGTGAGTCAGAATGGTTTCTGAGCAGCGGTGGTGGCTTGTAGAGGTGATGGATGGGTTGGAGACACATGTTCACTTTCCTGTGTTAGTGGTTTGATTGTTTTGGTTTAGACTCCAGGGAAAATGTTCCAGAGGTCCATGGCAAGGGCAAGGTGGCTGCAGTGTGTGTGTGTGTGTGTGTGTGTGTGTGTGTGTGTGTGTGTGTGTGTGTGTGTGTGTGTGTGTGTGTGTGTGTGTGACTCTAAGTTTTAGTTACATCATAGATATGTTGTGGAGATTTCAGGTTCACCGTGGTGTGGGCCAACCCAAAGGCGCGTTGGAAAGGATGACATCAGAAAGCAGACAATTCTTTAGTGTTTATACTGAGGGCACATAAACTGTAGACAGAGCTGGATCTGACACACCATTGTTGGCTTTACCGTTTGCGGCCTTCTTCGTTTATTTTCGCATCACATTCCCCCCGAGTAACCCCTGTCCACCTCTCTGCTCCCGTGTTCACTCCACACTCCATCAATAGACAACCCGTGTCAACCACAGGCACCCTTTCTCGCCCACCCCTGAAGCATATGGCTGTGGGACCCCCTGAGTCGGATCTGCTCCATCGGATCTGCTCACAGCACACTGACTACCTGGGACATGAGGAGAGGACAGATGTGGGATGACTGGGTTCGCTGGATGGGAGGTGGAGGAGACAACTGTGATCTCAGCGATGTGCCGGACTGCGAGGCCTATAAACACATGTGGGCCACAGCGCAGCACGCCAGGGAGTACGAGTTCACAGACAAACTTCAACCACATGTGCCCCGCAGGTGCCCAGCACTGCCCTGGAATATAAACTGTAAAGCGGCTGAAAACGGGATTAATCATTGCTTGCACACTGTTGTGAAGCTGATAACTCTAAATAGGGAACATACACTGTGTTTAGCATACCTAGCACGATGACCTCATCCACTTTATGTGCCCGGGAGCTCACATTTCCCCTAACGACAGGAGGAATGCTTTTGAAATTATTGATGTATAACCCTGTGAGCAGCATTTAATGTTGTGACATGTTGAGGTGAAACTACTGTATTATATTATGTTGGGTTGTCCAATAACAATCATTAACAGTGAATCGCATCTTATAGAATGACTGTACATGCGTGAGTATTTTTTCCTTTCTTTTTCAATTAAACAAGGACAAATTCACGTTTGTTCACTCATTCCTCTACATCTTGCTGGTGGAGTCAACCTGTTTTGGGCCCTCAGTCATCTGTCACCGTGGCCCTGTCTAATGAGATGTGAAGGGTGTGTTTTTTAGCCTTTATTTTGTGCAGCCTCTCTCTGGAGCCGGGGAGCTTTAGGATGTCCGCGCGTGACGGTCGGCCTGCATGTGTTATTGTTGTTGCTGGTTGAGTGCTCACCACGGCAGCCTTTACTACCTCGGCAGATTTCTATCGAAACCTTTCTTTATCTGGCGCATTGGCGCGTCCCTACCACTACAGAGCCCACTGTCAGTGAGAGTCCATTGGCCAGACTATGACTGATCGCCATTCACACAGTAATTCATTCACAAAGATGCACCATTCATTTCAGACAGCCATCATGGCAGGGTCACATGCCGGGAAAACACACCAGCATGCCTGCGTGCTCCAACCATGGAAGGTTTCACAATGTTTATCTGGAATCATTTGACAATAATGAAATAATGGTGTTTTATCCTTTTTGAATTAAACAAATGGAATTACACGTGTCTCAAGTCAGTGACAGTGATTTGCCTCAGAGATTTTTGATTTTTGAGGACGCGATGAAGCTTTTAACAAGCAGAAATTGACACTGGCAATAAATATATTAGTGGAAAAGAATCACTTTGTTTACTTTAGTTAGAATGTTTTATATTGAAACAACCCTGAGAAAAAAACTGAATATGTAAAGCCTTAAAAAAAAACAATAGTCCCACACATGCAATTTATGATCATTGAATCAATTTCCTAAAACAATAAAACGCAGCAACAAAAACTCTTCTTGTTCTCAATTTTATGGTGAACTCGAGTAATGTGGATTTAAAATGATGCATTAATATTATGGACAGTGACACGTTAACAATTTGATACATTTTGCATTATTTGAAAACTCTAGAATTCAGCTTTTTAGCAAGTCTTTGGTCACTCTTTTTTGCATATTTATTTACATATATTGATTCTTAGGATTTGACTACCAGCAACTGGTTAGCTTAGCACAAAGACTGGTAAGTGTAGGGAACAGCTATGCAAGAAACAAAATTCACTATTCCCAGCACCTCTGAATTTTACTAATTAATATTGTTTGATTAATTCATAAACTGCACTTCAGGAATGACATTATGGCTGCAGTTATGAGGTGGTTGTCAAAAAGTTGATGCTTTCTTTTCTAAACAAAAATTGGAGGACAGACTTTTATCCTGTATGTATGCATATTTGTGTATGTGCATACATAAGCTTCAGTTGTTATTGGGGTCATAGAGTTTGGGGGCGAGACTAAGGTGCAGCAACACACGATGGCGTGAGGCACATTTAAACATAGAGTTGGACATAGATGCTACCACTTGGCAAAATCAACGATATGGGTAAGAATGATTAAGAGCCAGTTTCTTTATACTGCATTAGTTAGATTGGTTTTAGGTGGGCAGGGGGATTGGCGGCAAGAGAAAAATACAAGGAGAAGAACCGCAGACAACACAGAGACTGAGGGAGAAGCACAGTCTATCCATGACAGGGCAAACGCCTTCAGCAAGACTTAATAATGTTTCTTACGCATTATCTGTTTCAAGGTTCCGTTGACATACCACATTGTGCCAGAACTTAGCGTGAAACTGCGTGACTGAGTACTATAGGAGAGGAAAATACATGAGCATGACTCTAAATCTGTACTGGGGGCATGTGGAAATGGAGTCTGGTCTGTTTCTGTCAGTCGGTTAGTTCTTTCTCAGGCTCCTGCTGCATTTCTTTGGAGACCTGAGGGTGTGGGGTTGTGGCGTGGGCGAGGGGGGGGGGACTCTGGATTCTTGGTGTGGTGGGTGTTGGGGGTAGATGGTGCGAGATTGGCGGCTAGAGGAGCACGTGTGGACCACCACACACTTGACTGCATGAGTCCTCGTCCCACGGGAAAGGAACCTTTGACCCTTTCTTATAGAACAGCAGACAGACGAGGCACAACGAGCCAAGATATACAAACTTCCAAAAATAGGATGCATAATTCCTAAACGTAAAGGATTATTGGGTTTTTTGGGGGGCTCTGTGTGGCGTCAGTGTCTTGGCGTATGTGTTGAACGAAGAGAGAGTCATAGTCCTGGTGTAAAGGGGAAATGCTTAGAGAGTACAGAAATACAGTCCCATGGAAATTGAAATGAACATGCACAGACATGAATCACGCCTACGGTCAACTCAGTTTGTTCACACACACACACACACACACACACACACACGCGCGCACGCGCACGCACACACACACACACACACACACACACACACACACACACACACAGGATTCTCATACAAGCTTTCCCAGACATCAGTGGAGCAGCTCTGAGAAAATGGGGTATGATTGTTTACTTGACTGAGATCCAGGGTATTTTTAACATATTTTGGCGAAGCAAACGCTTGAAGTCCGTTCAGTGTTAAGGGCCCCCTATCGTAAAGAAAATAAATAACGCCATAACGATCTTGACTTTTACAGATTCCATAGTGATCATGTGAGAACAGACAGAGTGAAATTTTAAAGATGAGGGAGCCTCGATTGAGAATTCAGATTTGGCCAAATGTTCACAATGTTCACAATGTTCACAATGTTCACAAGCATTTAAGCAGCCAATGTCAGTTTGAGGTCCAGAGCCTTTTTATTGTGTTGTGAAAGTCCTAAATTGTGGTATTTGAAATTTGTCAGCCGTAAAGTTTCTCAACATAAATTCTGAAAATAAATCTCACCGCCCTCAGTGTTGTTCAGGACTCCTAAAATCGAACTGAAAGATTCAGACTAAAGGTCTCGGTGTTTTTTCGCCTCTTTCTATCCAGAGATAAACTATGTTTTTTTTCTGCACAGAACAGTTGACAAAATGACCAACTCTTTGTAACTCTCATCTGTCCTCCATCTTTTGATGTGGCTATTTTCAGTTGGATGCAGATAAAAAAGGTTATCTATAAGAAGCAGCAATGCGGGTCCTCAGACACGCGGTCACCTTGTGCCCCTAAAGACCTCAGCCCTCCACTGATAACCCACCAACAGCACCACTGCTCTAGATACACTATCAGCTCTTGCTATCACAGGCCTGCTCACAACTTCCTACAAAGACGTAACCCATGAAAATATGTGATGGTCCAGGAAATACAATGTACAAATGATCTTCCTATCAACATCATTTTTCTCAGGAACCAATATTAACGGGTCTAAAATGACTGATTGTGACTCAGGCATGATATTTTAATCAATATTTTCTCAGCCACGATTACCTGTATTTCATGACCTCTGAACTCTCTGAAGTCAACAGGGAACACGTTTTCAAATTTCCTTTGGACAGATGCAGTTGGTTTCTGGGAAAAGTAAAAGTACTGGTAAGAACGTCCCCTTTCTAGTTTTCTCTCGTAAAAATATTCAAAAACATTTCTCTGTGTTTGGAATGAAGGGAAGTGGGGTGATGGCCCAAAAGGCCTTCCTTTTCCACCGCTGCTGCCGATCCTCCGCCGTTCCCACTACACTTTGCATTCCCAAACTTCCAACTCACCACCCAAGCCTGCGTCAGTCTGCTCTGACTCACAGAGGCCACACACACAAAGATCCAGAAACTCTCTCACACACACACACACACACACACACACACACACACACACACACACACACACACACACGCACAGAACAGCATCACCATTTCACAAATGTTTACGAGACTTGGCAACAGTTCCATTTTTTCCCTCATCTGGTGACCTGTAGATACGTTTCCTCTTTCCACCACAGCACCAAACATCCAGGAAGTGTGTATCCCGCTTGCGACAACATGAAGCCAAGGCCTCTGGGGTGTTTTCTTACGGTTATAAATGGGTTGTCGGAGAGTTTGTACATCTCTCGCTGCTCAGGGTAAAGTCAACAGCTCTGAGGGTCATTCATTAATCTGCAATGCCCGGACTGACATGTGCAAAGGGGGCCAGACTGCCTGTAACCTCTCATAAACAGTGATCCCACAGGGACTGTGAAAGACAGAGAGAGAGAGAGAGAGAGAAGAGAAAACTCTCTTCTGCTGCTAAAGTTTCATGGTCTTTGTTGTCTCTTTCCATCTTTCCCTCTTTTCATCAAGATTTGTTACGCCGTCTGTCTCTGTTATCCTTCACCGTCTCAATTTGTGGTCCGTCCCATTCTATTTTAGCCAATTTGATCCAGCAGGAGCAAAGAATGCAAAAGAAACAGAGCAGACATCAGCAACGAGAAAAAGGAAAGGAAAGAGGAGAAAAGACAACAAAATCCGCCTCCCTCTCAACCCTGATTCTGTTCTATTATTGAGAAACTTTCCAGAAATATCAGATACGGATGTTTGCCTTGTTGGCATTGTCTTCTTATTGTGCAATACAAGTCAGAACCAATACCAACATCTGTGCTCGTCATGATTCTGCAAGTGACTCTTCCTTTGGATTTCGTCTCTCTTTGACTTCCTGTCCTTGTTCCCTGCTCTTTTCTCCACGTTCCTGTCTCGGCGTCTCTCTGCACCCTGTGTCTGAAATCCCCAACTGTATGGTACAGTACAGTTCTGCCGACCATCGACCCAGCAGGCGCCTTACTGGAAGATGAACATCATCAATTTGTTTACACTCTCATGTGTGGAGAGTTCAAGAGAGACTCTGACTCACAGATAAGTATCTGAAGAAAATGGTTTGTCGAAATGGCTAAAGGACTTGCCTCACAGCCTGCTAGTCACCAGTCAGCATCCCAGTCGGCTGGACTCCTCTCAACACCCAAGCCAGCCGGCCTCCCATTTCATCCTGTCCGGGGTCCTAACCTGGGGTCTCGCCTAGGTTTACCTGGAAAGTATTGAGGGGTTAGAGCCCCCGAGATGGAAGCGTGTGGGTCACAGAGACGTCTATCCACCCAGGTGCCCAGCAACCCAGTGTCTCTGTTTCCCCAACCACCAGCCCAAACCTAAACCCCAGGTACCCAGCAGCCAGTCTGAGCTTCGGCCTCAGCTGCTCAGCTATCCAGAGCCTCATCTGCAAAGCTATGATACTGAAAAAAACGTCCTGAGCCCCAAAATACTGAACTTAGTTGCTACAGAGCTCCAGAAATAAGCATGTGAAAGTAAAGCTGAATTGAGATTGTTTTTGTTCCTACTCAAAACCACAAATATGTCTTAAATAACTTAAATAAAACAAGGATGAATTGTAAAATATGTGTTAATAAATATCTCCTGTTCAGCAGATATGTCCGTTTATTCTTACACACATCATCATTTTCATTTTCTAAGTAGAAATATTGCAAAGGGGGGGGGGGGGGGGCGGCTGCCTGAGAGTAGCCATAAAGTACATTTGAAAGGGAGAACAACAAAGTTACCAGTATCAATATGATATTAATAATTAGTTTAATAGACTAGTATTTCTGAGATAGGTGGGTAGTTAAGTTTAACCCTGTCCGTAGAGAACAAAGACCTAAACTTGGTGAGAACCAATCGCACTAATAGCTGCTTAATGTACCTCATCTGTGCACACACACACACACACAAACACACACACACACACACACACACACACAACATGACAGTTTAACCCGTGGCATAATGAAGCACATGGCTCTGACCTCTCCTGACTCTCATAACCAAGATGGAGAGAGGTGAGGAAAGACCCCGCCCCACCACCACCGGGAGGGAGAGAAGGAGGGTGAGGGGTGAGGGAGAGGGAGAGAAGGAGGGTGAGGGGTGAGGGAGGGGGGTGAGGTGTGAGGGAGAGGGAGAGAGAGGGAGAGAGGTGGCGAGAGAGAGGGAGGGAGGGTGAGAGAAGGAGGGAGAGGGAGGGAGAGAGGGAGGGAGAGAGGGAGGGAGAGGGAGGGAGAGAGAGGGAGGGGGCGAGGGAGGGTGGGAGGGGGCGAGAGAGGGAGAGATGGGGGCGAGTGAGGGAGGGAGAGAGAGGGAGAGAGGGAGGGGGCGAGAGAGAGAGAGGGAGGGAGAGAGAGAGAGAGGGAGAGAGAGGGAGGGAGGGTGGGAGGGGGCGAGAGAGGGAGAGATGGGGGCGAGTGAGGGAGGGAGGGGGGGTGAGAGAGAGAGAGAGGGAGAGAGGGGGCGAGAGAGAGGGAGGGGTGAGAGAGAGAGAGAGGGAGAGAAGGAGGGTGAGGGGTGAGGGAGAGGGAGGGAGAGAGGGAGGGAGGGAGGGAGGGGGCGAGAGAGAGGGAGGGAGAGAGAGAGGGAGGGGGCGAGAGAGAGGGAGGGAGGGTGAGAGAGAGAGAGAGAGGGAGAGAGGGGGCGAGAGAGAGGGAGGGAGAGAGGGAGGGAGGGGGCGAGAGAGAGGGAGGGAGAGAGGGAGGGAGGGGGCGAGAGAGAGGGAGGGAGGGGGCGAGAGAGAGGGAGGGAGAGAGAGAGGGAGGGGGCGAGAGAGGGAGGGAGGGGGCGAGGGAGAGGGAGGGAGAGAGAGAGGGAGGGGGCGAGAGAGGGAGGGAGGGGGCGAGGGAGAGGGAGGGCGAGAGAGAGGGAGGGAGGGGGCGAGGGAGAGGGCGAGACGGCTGTGAAACAGGAGAGGCACAGAGCAGCGAGGACGGAGGAGGAAAACTTCCACGGTTGATTCGTGGAGGCTCCTCGGTGACTGGAAGAGACGAGAAGATCTGGACTTTTGACAAGCGTTCAAGTCGATTCTATTTCATTTGAAGGCAATCACGTAGTATTTTTTTTTCTTTGTTTTGTTCTTTTCATCAGCACATCTTGACGCAGGACACATATATAAAAAAACCAAAAAACAACCTTCGGCAGCCTGTCGGGATGTTGAGATGAAGACAACGACTCCAAAAGGTACGAGAGGTGACTGATGCTGTGGTGATCAGTGCCACACTGCAGAGGGTTATCTCTGGCAGACACTTCGTTTTTCCAAATGTAAACTCCTTTTAGGTTTGTAGCCTGCGAAACAGGAAAGTTGCTTAGACCTCCGCAAGTAGGCATCTGGTTAAAGAAATAAATGTTCCAGTGTGACCTTCATCATTTTTTTTTTTATATAATTTTGTGATTATAGATCATTGTGAGTCGGATATTAATTTTGATAAGAAATAATGGCATGCAGGCTATGACAAAAGATATTTGATCAGCAATGAACTTCCACATCTTTGTTCAAACAGTAAAGGTGACAACGAAGAGGAAGACACTTGTTGTCCCAACTTAGAGGTTCTTGTTTATAAGTCTCTTCCATATTGTACTTTACAGTACATGCTTTGTATATTCAAAGTGCTGCTGCTACCATGGACAATTCAATAAATCTCAGTGACGCTCTTTATTGTTCACATTCAGTAAAATCAATGAGGAAGTCCTAGCATCTATTTAGTTTTTAATGTTTATTTTTCAATTTGCCCCATAAAATCATTGCTCTCAGAGCCCTCAAAGATGTATTCCTGCATACACTAAGCAGAACACTGTTGGATGTGACTTTTGGGACGTTTTTGTGTTGAATGTAAACTTAAAGAGCAAATTTAGTCTCTTAATTGTTTGATCGGCAGGTCCTTGATGAGGCTGTAGAATGACTGCCCTGCGACTGGCGGGCCTGGCACCCTGACCTCCCTCTGCTGTGTCCAGTGCTGTGGCTCCCTCTGCTGTGTGACTAAGGAAGGCCAGGCGGTATGGGGAACATACTGGAGGAAGGGATGAATACCGTCATCGTCAGCCACTACAACCACTCGGGGAAGTGGGATCGGCCTCGCAGCAGCGGGGCCTGCAAGATGGCCGTGCTGCTCTTCATCTGCGTGCTGATTGTCCTGGAGAACGTCACGGTGCTGCTCGCTCTCTGGAGGAACAAGCGCTTCCACAGCCGCATGTATTTCCTCATTGGAAACCTGGCGCTGTCAGACCTGCTGGCTGGTGTGGCCTATGTGGTGAACATCTTCACCTCAGGACGCAACACCTTCTTCCTGACACCGGTGCAGTGGCTGGCCAGAGAAGGGAGCATGTTTGTGGCCCTCAGTGCCTCCACGTTCAGCCTTCTGGCCATTGGGATCGAGAGGCACATGACCATGGTGCGCCTGCGCCCCTGCGAGACGGCGGGCCGAGGGAGGCTCCTGGGACTCCTGGCGGCCTGCTGGCTTGTGTCAGTGCTGCTCAGCGCCCTGCCCAGCCTGGGGTGGAACTGCCTGAACAATCTGGCCTCTTGCTCCACAGTGCTGCCCCTCTACGCCAAGAGTTACGTGGCCTTCTGCATCAGTGTCTTCAGTGCTCTGTTGGTGGCCATCATCATCCTCTACATCAGGATCTACCGCCTGGTGACCTCCAGCGGTCGCAGGGTGAGCAGTCGGCCGTCGGAGCGCTCACTGGCCCTGCTGCGGACAGTGGTTATTGTTCTCGGAGTGTTTGTCATGTGCTGGGCCCCCCTCTTCCTCCTGCTGCTGCTGGACGTGGGTTGCAGCCCAGATAAGTGCCCCGTGCTCTACCAGGTGGACTGGTTCATCGCCTTGGCCGTGCTCAACTCTGCCCTCAATCCTCTGATATACACTCTATCCAGCAGGGAGATGAGAGCCGCCTTCTTCAGGCTGCTGTGCTGCTGTCAGACCAGTATGGAGCCCACTGGGTCTCCCGGGGTGGGCAACCTCCACCTGGGCACGGTGATCCCCACAGTGGAGAACAGCAAAACCAGTTTGGGTGGAGGAGGGGGCAGTGGGGCTGGCAAGTCCACACTGAGTAGAGGAAAGGTTCCCGCACCAATCAACTCTGAAAACAAGCATGGAGATCCCTCTGCCACTGCTGTGCCCCACCACTCGGGGCCTACAGACCTGCTCTCAGCTGTGTTGGTGAAGGCAGGGGCGCTGCCGCCGCTCAGCAAGTTCTGAGCGGAAGCACTTTAATGAGGCCTCACAGTCTAATAGAAGAGTAGAACTGACAATCCTGCTATCAGCCACTTTTGGTTCATGCACTATGACCAGTTTAACACGGATATGAATCGTAAAAATATTCATTTTGAACCAAATAATTCCAGGTTGTAGATCAGGGTCTAAACAAAATCGGTAATGCCACTTTTTTACAACAATTCAACAATATCATTCACCCCACCTGAGTGATTGAAACCGTGAATTAACTACGAAAATGAACAGGACAGTTTCGAGGACACGGATCAATCATTTAAGTCTGTATGTAAAATTAGTTTTGGTAATATTCGTGGGCGTTGCCTGACCGGGGAATTCGTGACTGTGGTTTCTTTAGCCCTGAATTATTCTCCACTTTCAGCGGTTTATCAGTGTGAAACTGAAGGTCAGTAAAAATATGCCACTGTTGTAATTTTTAATGAACAGACGTAAGACAAATCATAGAGGATTTACAAGAAAATTTGTGGAACTACTCGGACAATTCTTACTTTAGTCAGTGTGAGGAAATAAATGGATTTACATTTATTTATTTTTTAATCCGGTAAAGGAGTTGACGTTGAAGCAAAAACATCCTCTTGTGCTGAATTAGCAAAAAGAGGTATTTAAATGTCTATATGAGTTACAAGTTACAAGAAGATGCTATGAGATGAGCATGCAGCCAATTTAAATTTTTTAAATTTTTTTTATTTCATCTGTCTTACAAACAGCGATAAGAGCCAAGGCAAGTTTTATAACCAGTCCATTTTTTTTAAATGACCATGATGTCATACATCAACAGCTAAGTTACCACAGCTCCCATTAAACAAAACTTCAGACCACTAGCTGATGCTTAGTGTTCACTAAAAAAGTTGTCTCATTCACAAAAGATGTCAGATTGAACAATTTAGATGCATTGTGGTTATAGCAATATTGTGGTTTATTGATAGAAAGGATGAAAGTAGACAGAGAAAGTAGAAAAAACGCACATTATCTGAGTTGCATGATTCCAAACAGACTGTTGTTAGGACCTACTGCTTATTAAAGTTGGGCTAACTAAGTAGAATCGATGCCTTGACAGATACTGTGAAAAGGAAATTACTTAAAATGTCATATAACAATAAACCAATAATAATATTGACACACAATTACATTACATTACATTTTAAGCAATGTGTAACTCTCACATGGGATAAACAGAGGTATTTTGAAATATCTACATTTTTAAAAGTTTTGACGGGGAAGAATCTTGTTAATCTGATCAACAGTCTGACAAACTCCCCTGGTAATATTTCAAACAATATCAGCGTAATTAAAATGATCAGTGTTGTCTGTTTTCTTTTTTTCTCCTCTTCAATTCAAATTGGGGCACTTTTTTGTATGTACTATATGCAATTACTCTAACAACACCAGCATTATCAATCACAGTTTGATTTCTGATATTTATTTTCTATGAAAACATTTGGCATCAACCATTTGGTATGTATTTTTTGCGTTGTGTGCATAAAAAGCCCTTATGGTACTAGGACTTTGAATGAATTGTTGTTTGATATTAGATGCACTGTGAGAGAAAAACAGGGCTAAAGGTTTATTGTACAGACCAGCGGCCTCATGAGGCCGTGATGCTCATTACACACCAGAAAACCAAACTGTCAGGCGGACATTATTACTAGATTCTTACCACTAGTGGGCAATAACATTACGTTTGTCCTGATGGTGGTGCTACAGGAAAAGCAATGTTTTTACATTAGTCAGTAGGGTTCAAGTTTTACTACAACTATCAATTTTGGTCATTGAGGCTCAGCTCTATATTTACCACAGTTGGTTTATCTTTCATCAGTCTAAGCTCTACTGTGTCAGCTCCGGCTGAACTGTGCATGGCTAATAACCACACTCATGGACATTTTTTGCTTCTCATCAGCACATCTAGAAAAACCACTTGCGTCAACTAACCACTAGTGAATGAAATAAATGCTGGATGTGAATAATGAAATGGTGGTAGTCTGTAAATGACAATTCTGCCTTGGGTGATGTAGTGCCTTACACGATTATATAGCAAATAAAATCCCTTTGCCCTTTGAAGAGATTTTCCACACGTTTCATGTTGTTATATCAAGTCTATGACTTGCCTTCTTTCAGCACCACTTTTGATCCACTGTAAGAAAGCGAAGTGCACAAGAATCCAAGTTGCAGTGTTTTTGTGTCTTTTGCACCATATGATTGGGGCATTTTGTTGTCTTCAAGGTTCAAATGTCTACAGCCAAATGTGTATTAATGTAGAAATGTACTATTTCATCATGAAAGCATCAAATGATATCCCAAAGGGAAGCTGATCGATGCCCTGATTCCCATTTATAGGCAGACCCGGGTCAGACAGTGATGAACAAAGTTTATAAATTCTTGATAGGGATTTTCAGTTGGGTGACCTCAGGCAGGAATTAGTCACGGATCTCACTTTGAAGAACTTCCTCTTATTGTGGAACACGTCCCATTGTTGTATAAAATTCTCTGGAGCTCCACCGTCATCTAGTATGTTTAATTGATTGGATAACCAAACTGGTTTTGTTTTGCAGTGGCAGTGAATAAATCTCAGTCCGAACCAACCACAGAATTGGACCTGAAGGAATGTTTATCCTTCCACAATTTTCACTGTTGTAGGATTATTATTTCACACAAATGTATAGGATATCTTTGTAACAAAAAGAATTACCGATAAGGTTTAGTTGTCACAACTCTGTGTTTTCTAGATGCTGATGACTAAAGACATTCAATTCATGTGCCAAAAGGCTGCTGCAGTGAAGGTTACTGTGAACGGAACCGATAGTTTGCCCTGATAGCAGCAGTGTGCTGTTAATACCACATTGCACGGCAAAGACCAGACACGAGCTGACAGACTGACATTTCATACTCACCTCAGCTAACGGATGTGTCTCTGCTGCGCACCTCCAGTTTCTGATGAAAAAAGACGGCGAGGACACAATCCCAGCCAAGCATTTCCAGCATAAAGGTCACTGACTGCTTCCTGTCAGAAATGTCTGAACACTTTTTCCTGAATTAGCCGGGGATGATCGTGACCTTACGCCATGTGGAACAGTAGAAAATGCCAGAACGCTGAGCTGTGTAGAGTTATTTGTCGCGAGTGAATCATCTGCTTCCTGCTCACGTCCCTTCATTCTCATCCTCCTTATCCTGATTCAAATCCTCATTGGATTTAGTTTTGATTAAATGCATTGTCTCGTCTTAAAATTGATGGTAATAAAGTAGAGACAGAGGTACTGTTGGGGTTACAAGCTTTCATTTTGAGAAGAAAGGTGTGTCCTCTAATAAAAAGCTGGTGTGTCAGCTGGAGGCTGAACTGCATCTGTTAGACAATTGAAAATACCTTGAAAAATAAAACATCTCCTGCAAAAGATTGTGACAACATTGCATTGGGAAAAACTTCCAGGAGAATCAGGATTCAGATATGGATCCATCTGTTATTCACTAAAAACACAGAAATTAGTTTGCAATTAGCAGAAGTGAAGAATTTTTTGACACATTTAAAAATGTTAGACTCAATATGAAAAAGACATTCATCTGTGAACAATATTTAAAAAAAATAATTGACAAAAGTAAATATTGGGGCATCTTGCTTCTCCAAGAAGCATTTGCCGTCAGCAGATATATCCTTCTTTGATGGTGTTGATCCCGCACATTGATCGTAAGATTGTGAGAAACCCTCACAATCTTACGATCAATGTGCGGGATCAACACTTACACATCCTGACCATGGTTTTTATCAAAACCTGAAACTTGAATGTCCCTTTTTTAAGAGTAACTTTAACTTTTAATTCAGCATAACCACCAAAAACAAAGTAATTGATTAAACATTATGGTTCTATAGAGGGGGGAAATAATAATAATAATAAATAATTAGCACAATCAAGATGAGGCTGAAGACAACATATTGCACTTTCCACCTGTTTTCATCATCTTTACCTTTTTTTGTCTTGATAAAGAAAAAAGCTAAAACATGTTTATCTAAATTAATAAATACATTTTCATTCAGGTCTTCTTCGTGTTCTCAAATTCCAGCAATGACCGATTCCATTTCTCCAAACACCTAAAACTGTCTCAATTTTACGGTTGCGGATGTGCTAACTGGGTCAAACACCTTAATAAATCATGTTAACCAAATAGCCATCACTAGTCGTCTTTGAGGGTTTAGTCACGGTGGATTTGTGTCATTCTCTGTGCACAATAACCTATTTGCATATGACTAATGTGAACACGGCAGAGGACAAGAGAATCACACCACCCACTGTCATCATGATCCTGGCTTTATACTCCCGCATGGTGAGGAAATGTGGGTGTGTGTGTGTGTGTGTGTGCATGTGTCACGGTTTTTGTACAGTACAGACATGTATGTGCTGTGTGCGTGTTTTTGAGAGAAAGGACAAAGACTCCATCTGGTCAGAGCCGCTGAAGAGCCAGTATGAAACACTTCATTCATTCTCAAGTCCCCTTTTGAAGCAGCTCGGAGGTGGAGTGGGGCCAGGCGGAGAGCGGCGATGGGGGTCCTATTTGAGGTGGCCCCCAACCGAAGCCAGTCTGTCCTCTATGGCTCAGTGGGACACACACATTCATCTGGTGTGTGATCACTTCCTACACCTCCACAGCTCCCAGATTCAACCCGGTGTAATTACATGTGGAGAAAGGAGAGTGACGACCCGGGCAGATTTTGGTGATAAGCTCCCTGGGATCAAAAGGTCTTTGTCCAGGGAGGAGCAGGGGAGAAGCTGGGGAGAGTCAAGGCAGAGGTCACTTCTCAATGAGCTGGCAGCTGAGACTTGGATTGGTGGACACTCTCCCAGCATCTCTTTCTGCACCCCATTCATTTTCCTGTCTAGTGCTGATCAAGACTCCTGCTGGTACCGAACAAAAAAAGATTCTAGTGTGAAAATTGAAAATGTCACAGTAAGTTGAACATCTAAACTATGTCATTTTTATCACTATTTTCTTTCTCCTGAAGCTAAAAAACAGAAGAAGCATGAATGGGGAACCTACATTTGCCTTCAGGTATCATAAAAACACCAAAGGCCCTCACTAGACCCATCATTTTGTTTGTCCCTTCTGGCCTTCAGTAGAAACATGGCAGACATTTCATATCTGTTGAAAAGGACCCGCTCCTTATGCATATGTAAAGAGCTCATTCTAAAGTCACCAAACGCTTCTTAGTTTCATCTGATTATACACTAATGAAAACATAATTATGGATATCATATTCCATCCTGCCAGTAGTTCCCTCTAAATCCTACACACTGGACCTTTCCTTGTTTTTCTTTTCCAGCTAAAGCAACACCAGAGCAGGTTCCAGGACTGGCTAACTTGAGCAGACACCTTTTCAGTACTTTGCATCAAATGAAAGTCAAGGCAGGTCAAAGTCAGCAATTTCATCGGGTCCTTTGAAACTTAATTTTGAAAATGTTTGTGTTTCTTATCTCTGTTTCTATGTTATCTGCTGTACTGAAGTTTCTATTGCAACGATCAGTGAGATTATCCCGTTACATATATTGTTGGCCTCTACAAGAGCGTGTTTGAGCGCCATCCTATCATAATGGATGAATGGCAGAGGTGGATATAAGTGAAACAATCTATTCTACCCTACACATATCTCCCTCTCCCCCAAAACCCCCCAAAAGAGCAGCTGCTCCATCTCCTCACCTTCTCCGATTACAGTCACCCGGCAGAGCCTGACGGCGCACACACACACACACACACACACACACACACACACACACCTGCTCACGCTGACCTCCAATCTATCTCTTCTACGCCTGCCTGCTACATATGTGGGGATTAGCATGTCTGGGATAGAGGATAAGAGAGAGGGGGACTGGCAGCCTGTTTGTCTGACAAGCATGTCCTGGCCCTCACTTGTGGCGGCACTCCGCGTGTGTGTGCGTGCACTGCACAGCTGGCTGATTCCCTGCCTCTGTCTGGAGGTTTTGTGTGTGTGTGTGTGTGTGTGTGTGTGTGTGTGTGTGTGTGTGTGTGTGTGTGTATGTGAAGGCGCAACTGGGGGTGGTGACACTACTGACAGAATTCAAGTGCGAGTTAAAGCCCCTGACAACTTAGTTTAAATCTGAAGTGTAATTATATGTAACTTTAACTCATAGCTGAATGAGCAACAATAAACGATGAAATTCAGACTGAACTGTTAAGGATGTTCATTTGTATATTAGATATTTATATTTATCATTTATATAATAGGCATGTCCTTCATTTGCAGCTCCTGTCTCTAGGGGTCAAGCACAACAACTACTAGGCTTCATCAGGGTCATATGGTGTAATTTGATTTGATTGACAGCTGGGCTTGCAAAACCATCATTAGATACTTATTCAAATATTGCTAAAACACACGGAAATACTTGAACACGCCTTTTCCCAACAGAAGTGCGCCCACATAACCATGAAAGACAAGCACAGACAGAAATCTGTCATGAAACAAAACAAATGCTTTTCTGGCACAAAGATTTCACTGATGTATACTTTTTTTCCATCTAAAATACAATTCTTGGCAAAGGACAGATGTGACAGTAGAGTTGCTTACACACTTGTGTTGACCACATGGAGAAATTATTTGGAAAACATGAAAATATGAAAGCATGTTGTCCTCTCTAGATTGGGCTGCACTTCAGCCTCTTGTGGCTGAAATTAGTACTACAAAAACAAACACTTTAAAAAAACATTGATACTTAATACAAACAAAATCATGACAATACTTAATTCTCATGCCTCTCAGGGAACGCAGGGAATAACTTAGAAGACTGAGCCTCCAAACAAAAGTTACCCGTTTCCCCTGACACACACACCCCTGACTCACTTTCCTTTCAGACTGTTGCATTACTAATAACATTTAACATTTCTCTCATCGCTCCAAGTCCCCTTGTGATGAATCACAAAACCCTGAAGTTAAGCAACTAAATGAAACTGAGGCATTAATAAATTCATTAATTTCATTAAATGTATATATTTTGTATATACTCCACGACTGAAATGCATAGCATACCCATGTGTGGGTGCGTGTTATGTGGTTCCCTGACATGTTCTCTGGCTCGGTGGTGATCACAGGTGTTCATTCCTCCGAGCCTGCCTGATGGATTAACACCTGCCATCACCGCATAATCGTCGCCAGCCTCCTTCTCTGATATTACACACATTCTGATGTGACAGCTGCACATACACACAGACACAAACACCCACGCACAAACACACAGTTATACACATGGGGACACACAATTAACACACACCAAAATCCTTTGTATAATGTTGCCATTCGTTTCAGCGTACTCAGATGTGTTCTTAAAAATATAGCTTTATACTGTAACAGGCTTCTTTTAGTCGTATAGAAGTGAGCTAATATAAATACTAGTAACTTTCTTGAGCAGGTAAGAGCGAGACAAAAGGCGGAGAGAAATGCGAGTGTGATTTTTTTTGTTTGATTTTTACATGTTACATTGCCTCTGTCGTTATTATTCATATCCCTCCCCAGGGAGCCTTGTTGGAAAAATGGGACGATAGCAGCCCCCCTCTCCTTCCATGTCTCTCTCTCTCTCTCACACACACACACACACACACACACACACACACACACACACACACACACACACACACACACACACACACACACACACACACACACACACACACACACACACACACACACACACACACACACACACACACACACACACACACACACACACACACACACTTTTTTTTCAAGTCTTGTTGGAGGAGTACAGGCAAGCAGCCCCCCCCCCCTTCCTCCTCCTCTCTCCTGCTCCTTCCCCCCTTCCATTTTTTTTTCTCCTTCCTTCGCTCTTTCCCCCCAATAGAGCGTGATCCAGCTCGTCTCCTCTCCGTCACACGGGTAATCAGCCTCTGCTTTTTCATTTGGCTCAGTAATGAAAGCAATCCCAGTGCTTTTCACTGCAGCGCAGCCCAAATAATGAGGGCTGCCTCAGCCCTCCTCAGCCACACCTCACCTCCCCCCGTCCTCACCCTCTCCCTCCCAACACGGCTGTTAATGGATGGAGGCGAGCAAATGTGTGTGTGTGTGTGTGTGTGTGTGTGTGTGTTTGAGTATGTGAAGCACGCAATCTTGCCAAGTCCTTTGTCTATTTTCTTCTTTCTGAGCTGCAAATGAGTGTATTCTATGAAATCTGATCAGCAATGCGCTCAAGCTGAATATTTTTCTTTTTTCCCCCTTTTTGAATCAAACATGAGTAGAAAACATTTGTATATCAACATTCCAAAAACTTTACTGCATGTCATCCCGAATCTGACTTATTTTGTGACCAACAGTTATTTTCCCATCTCCAAATTCTCATATTAATTTTTCGAAGCTGAAAGAAGTAAAAAAATAAATAAAATAATCCATCAAATCAAAAATCAAAAATTAATCTTCAACCACTTGCCAGCATCCTGGTCCTCAGGCTGGAAAAACACTGATCTACATAAAATCAGCACGTATTTTGAAGACTCTTGAGAAACACAGACAAGATAGTTCAACACAGCAGGTAAATTATGCAACCTGTCATCTTTTACTACAGACAGAAAATGGCCAAAACAACAATAATTAATGCAACACAGGCAAATACATTTCCATAAAGACACAATGATTTGAATATTTTTTTCATGTTTGTCATTTCTAATGGTCATAAATGTGTTTTGGTAGAAATTGGCTGTCGTCTAAAATCCGTATTTGCCACACAACACTGCAACCAGGCAGCAGACGTGGAGACCCATTCCAGATGGCGAGCATTTAACTCAAATACGACTCAGCAGCCAGCATGTAAGGATTTGGCCAGACGAAAAAACTGTGATGAAAAACGTAGGAAGTGTGAGAATGTGGCCGACATTCACAAAGTTTGAGAGTTTGTTTAAGAGTGTACAACGTTTCCTGGTCAGTATCTGTTTGCTTCAGATGTAGCCTGCAGCCCAGCGTCTAAACTTGTCTTTTCTTTATGTCAGTGAAAAGACAATGAAAGCAGTGATGGTTAATTTTTTTTTTTTTTTTTACAAACCCAGCATTGTCTACCTAATGCAACGTAGGCAACCAACAAGAGGGACAGGTCAGCAAGGTCAGCACAAGCACCAGTACAACACAGCTTCTCTGTTGCTTACGATGAACAATCAACAAGTAACAGGACAAGATGTGTCAAGCAAATTGTCAACATACAGCAGCAAGACAGCAGACAAGAGACTGGATGAAAATTAACTACGTGGCTTTGTGTGGATAAGCATCTGAAATATCACTGCTGTTGGTAAAAACCTTTCCTCTTCAAAAATAGCTGTTTTTTCTTCTTTTTTTTGGCGAACATTTACAATCAGGTTTTCTGAGCCCCGAGGATGACCAAGGTTTCTCACCCTATACAGTACAATTCAATTCATTGATTCTGGTAGAAACGTGAAAAATGAGCAAAATAGAACTTGCAAGGTTTTCACCTGACGACAGCAATATTTGATGATGTTGATGAGGTGGTGTTTTTTGTGTGGAACAGCAGTAATTTATCCCGATGTTCTGCAGGCCTTCTGTAAACTCAGACTGCACAGACTCTCCCATTTCCAGCTCCACTGACTTACTCTGCATTTCAGTCAGCTGTGAGGGAAATGTAACAAGGAAAGGGAGAATTTCAGATGTCCTGACGTTAGAACACCTTGTTTCAGCAAAGGATATGAGAGAGAGACGTTACAACACAGGTGGCCTAAAGTTCAGGTATTGCATTTCATGTGAATCAATCCCCCCGGATGTTAGGGACACTTGGCACAGGTACGACAGCAGTTGGGGGTGAAGGCATTAGCCCCGTGGTGTGTTGAATCATCAAAAGCAGTCCGGTCCCAAACAGGACGACTTTTGGCGTCACTCCGCTGGGACGATCCAGTCAAACATTCAAAGTTTTAAGTGTCCGAGCTCAATGAAGTCCCGGAGGTCCAGTGGGAGCGTCGGGGTCAGTCAGAGTGTCTGCACCAGCACAGGGAACAGCAGGGACAGGTGCTCGGCACCTCGCACTGGGAGTTTGTGTGTGGTGTAGAAGTGTATCACCTCTGGGATGGTGTCAAAGGGAGGGCTGTTCTGTCCCAGCACATACTTGCCGTCTTTACACTGAGTGAACTTCATGTGCATGAAGCCCTGGCAGCTCCTGAAAGGAGGGAGGGGGGGGGGGGTAAGAGAGTTGGGGGAAAAGAGCGTTGACATGAAATGTAGTGGGCATAAAACATGAAGCTTCCACACTTTTTGTCACATAATGACAGTGAAAATGACAGCCTGGATTTATGTTCACATCGTTCTGCTGCGCTCTGAGGACATGAGTCCGACCAAGATGTAACACCGTGTCACAAATTAGGAAGGGAGGGACGGCTTGATGGATGAATGGCTGGTGTAATAGCACATGGTGGGAAAGACAAAACCAGAGTGAGAGAAAAAGAAAATCACTGGACCGTGAAAGTGGCTTGGCCAAGACCAACCACGCCGGCTCCTCCCCTTTAAAAATCCAGGCGGCCGCGGCAGCGCGTCCCCTTTAAGAGCCCGTCAGCCACTCATGATGTATGTCTAATTATAGAAGCAGAGGGAAAGACAAGGGCTGAAACCTGTCACCATAATTGTCATTGTTCTAGTCGAGCAAATTAAATTTTGAAGAGCACTGAAACAAAAAAACAAAAACCTCTCGGTGGATACGAACAGCCTCGACAACAGGCAGTTCATGATCATCCCACTAGTCTCCAGAGCCCCGAGAGCCAGACCCGTCATCACAGCAGCGCTCAGAGTTGACAGTGAGCTTTCATCCTGTTTGTTTTGGGGGACTCGTCTTATCTCATGGTACATTGGAACCTACCAGTGCTCTTTCATAAATATTCATGCTTGTTTAAACCTGGCAGGCCTGTGTGTGCGTCAGCACTGACTCGCTTTGGAGTCTCTATTCATTTTGTCTACTTTAAACCACTTTTGTCATTCCTCCCATTGTTGCAGTGTAATCTTAAAATGTTATGGTTTACATGTTTCCACAAGAGAGAGAGAGAGAGAGAGAGATACTATCAGAAGGACAAAAACACCCAGAATTTTTAGCTGACGTGGGTTTTTCTGAAGGGGTTATTGGCCTCGTAACAGTGTGTCAGTACCCTAATCCAACATGCAAACCAGTCACAACACCCTGATAAAGAATATGAAAAATCTCACGACTTCAATAACAATCGGGTTAAACCAGAAAACTAGTTGAGGCCTATCAGGCGATGAGATAGATGACCTAAAGCACCGTGCTTGGAGGAAAAAGCCAACTTATTAAAGTGTCCACGCACACTTTGCTGTATGCTGACAGGGCAATAGTGAGCGCACACGAGAATTTGCAAACTCTAGTTAACTATCCAAGTTCACCAGCTTTCATAGACCTTCAGGGCAGAAAGAATGCAAGACTGCAATTTCTGATCGCATGCATTCCAATAAATGTCCTTAAAAACCTGAAAAAATCTGCCTCTGCATGGGTGGACAACTACAAAAATGGAGGAGAAGAGAGACAACGTATGAGACAAAAATAATGGGGACATTTGAACATGTGGACAATTTGCTATGAAAACATCAAGTCAATTTTGAAAACAAAAAGGTGAGCACATCAAATATGCTGGTAAAATTCCCTCATTGCACTGGAAAGTGTGAAACGTAAAGAAGGCCCATGCAAGTCTATGTCTCTCAGCTGTGATATGTGTTTATAGGTTCGGATAATAATTTGACCCTTTGCCTTTTCCTCCCTTACATTTATATAATATTTAGCTGCTTTCTTCGATTCCTGTATGATCATCAGCTTGTGATTCAGAGACCTGGCGACTTATTTTTTAGCGACGTCGTGTGCCTGGATCTCAGCAAATGTAATCGTGAATACAGACAATATGATTAAAGTTCTAATCTAACTAATTTCAGACTGTGCCATGATACTTGTTGTTGCAGACTCTGAAGGTCAGTGAAGTTCAGCTCCTCTTTCGAAACAAATGAGAGGATGTAAGATCGATTGATTCCGTAGTTTCTTAAGAGACATTATCTCTCCCAGGCCTCACGTGCGTTAGCTGCAGAACCGGTGCTGGTAGTGACCTTGTCGCTTGAGCGAATGTGCGCGCGGGTGAACATTGTCAATCCCACTCCACTCATGTAAATGAGTAATGCATGAGCTTGTTTGTATGTCAGCACAACACAGTGACACTCTGTGCCCCCCCCCCCCCCCTTTCCCTCCCTGACTCCCTTCTTGTGTGGCCCGCAGAAGGTAATTCATATTCATTAGCGATTATGGCGAGGATGATGTGTGCACTGAAGTGTGTTCTACCTGCCTGATTACCACTTAGAGGGCCCAGTGGGGCCAAGGAGGGAAGGCCACGGAGAGGGGCCAAGGCTGGGGTGAGGACCGAGGAGTGATGGGAAAGCGGTTTGAGGCAGGGACAATGGATCATGGTGGTAATTACAAAGGAGAGATTTGGCCAGATAAGCATTATTATGCCCTGCAAATGAGTATCGGGAAAGGAATCAGTGTGGCAGTGATCTTAAGTGGGGTTGATGCTGGAGGGGAGGGAGAGGGTGGGGGTAAGAAACAGGTGGAGAGGTGTGGGAGACTGCGATATGAGATTGGCAGCTCGGGTGGCTTCACAGACACTATGCACACACTCAGTCACACGGCAGAAAATCTGAGAAGTGTGCAATTAAATTGCAGCAGTAAATATCTGAGGTGTTCAGATTTCTTTCTTTTCGTTTGTGATACCCCAGTGTGTGTGTGTGTGTGTGAGAAACTTACCGTAGGGACAGGGAAAAGTCGCAGCGGTTGGTCTGACTGTTCCTCACCAGGTAGCTACACTCTTTACACAGCGTCAGCAGCGACTCTGCCTCAGAGCGGGACAGTGATCCGTGGTACCATCTGATAGACACAATCACACACATACACATTCAAAATAAGACACAATATAGTGGCATCTGTGAAGTGTGATTCCAACATATTGTTACAGACCTTACAGACCTCAGTGTTATGTTATCACTGTAGTGTTGATATTTCTAAAGCTTAAGGACAACAAAATCCAACAATGATATAATTTCAACCTTCATGAACTGTAGAAAAGGTAAAAAAAAATAGCGTCTGTCCACATACGATGAACATGGCATGAGATCTTCCGAGTCAGACACGTTCACTACAGCTGGAACATTTCGGCAACAATTTGTGGCGACTGGGTAGAGCATGCAGAAGGAAGGCCATGAGGATAATTCTGCTGCGCAAAGCAGCGTTATTGTTCACAGTCATCAACACGTGTGTCGTCCCATCTGTGCTCGAACATGAAGGTCTGAACTTAATTTTATGGAAATATATCCCGGTGTTCTTGATAACAACAACCATGCTTTTGTTCTATTCAAGAACAGTGCAAGTAAGTAATTACATTATTTACATTAGTGCTTTTCCGTCACATGACAAAAATGCCTATTTCCATGCCTAAAGCCACAGTGAGGCCAAAACACGGTGTGCTGCCAATTAATATCAAAGAATAATCAAAAGCTACACAAACAAAAACTATCCACAGCGAAGTGTGGTGAATGCGACAGGCTGACGGTGAAGCCGTTTCTTTGTTTAAAACAGAGGGAGACCACAAAGCTCATAACAGCCCTTAAGAGATCATCAGGGAGTAATGGGGCATAATAATTAACTACCATCCTCAAGTGAATTTATGCACACGTACGTGTTTGTGAGTACAACACGGGCCTGGGCGTGGGCGTGGGCGTGCGTGTGTGTGTGTGTGTGTGTGTGTGTGTGTGTGTGTGTGTGTGTGTGTGTGTGCAAAGAGCATGTGTGCTTAACGGGTGGCATGTGCTTGAATTTCATTAGCACAGCCCTGGCTTAAAGTGCACAGAGAGAGAATAGCACCAATGCTGTCTGAAACTGCTAGACTAGAGAAAATGTGTTCTTAAAGCTCCTACTTGATTAGTTCTCATTCTAACCTTTCGCAGCTCTGACAAGCGCTGCTTAGTCGAAAAACCATAACAGTTTCATATTAGTGAATCAATATCACCAATATAAAGTAAATGCATGTACATGGCATCTGTGCAGAGACATTTGCAGTGGATTTACCTCTAATTTCATAATTCTTTCTTTTTTTAATTAAATGCATATACACATCAAATACTGCTGGACAAGATGTCTGGCTTAATCATACATTTCATTGATATCAAACATCTTACCTTACTCTACTTGGATTGAACCATGTGCACATATCTTGCACAGCATTGTGGGTATATTCTCATGTCAGCCAATGTCAGCTGTATCACCACTGCCATTACTGCTATTTTTCTTCTAAGACAGTGTAATTACTTTATCCTGTATTATATTTGAGGTGATTAAATTCTTGGCAACAGGGACACTCGCTCATTAACTATCAAGGTCATTGAATACCTAAGCATGTTAGCCTCTTTATCTGATTAAACCTTAAAGAGTATGATCTCCACTCAGATTTATAGCAAGCGATATATGTTTATGTAACTCCTATGGGTTCAACAGAAACTGCATACATACACCTGCTTCTCCAGAGGAACAGTAGCATCCACTCTCTCCCCCACCATCGAAAGGCCTTCCTGCGGCATTCGAAACTTCATCCCCCCGCCTGCCATCGGGCTGGACCTGGGCCCTGGAGGACGCAAGCGCTCCGTGGGCGAGGAGGAGCGGTCCCACTCTGCGCCGTCAAACTGTACTGTTGGCAGACAGAGACAGAAAAAGTGAGTCACCGTATTTACACAGTGCTGTGATCAAAAGGGATTAAACCTGCCAGCCAGATTTGTGTAAACATCAACCACCCGTCTATTGCGAAACCACGTGTGCAGCAGAGAGAGAGACCTCTCGCTCTAGAGGACAGCAGGTCCCGGCCTGACAGACTGCATCAGCATCATCGCAATTACCGTCATCAACATTTTTATGAATCTCCCATGGCAGATAGAGGCAGGAAGTTGGCCTCTTCTCGTCCTGGCTCTGTCGCCCACACACATCTTTATCTTCCAGTGTTCCACAGTACTGATTACTAGATATTATTCATTTCATTCTGAAACCAATTACATGTACAGACTGGAGTGTTATTCACTGCGTTTATGCCTGGTTTTGGTGACAACCATTCTACAGTACTTGTAAATAAAGTAATAAACATTAAGTGTACCGCAGCTCTATTGTGTTTGCTGATATGAACAAGGCAGACATTCCACTTTAAAGGCAGCTCTTTGTGCGTGGTTGATGAAAGAGGGTGTATGTTAGGAAGGGAAAGCTTCAAACCGAAAACCACAATGAGTGCAACAGGCAGAGGCAGATGCAGGTGGTGCAGATGAAGGCCGCTGGGAGTTCAGAGTGGAGGTAGAGCAGATGTGGGACAACAGCTTGGGTCGTTGAGGTCAGCGTGACTGCATATGTGTGTGTGCTGGTGGTGATAAAGGATGGAAAGGCGGGGGGGGTGTTCAGGGTTAGAGGTCACCTTGCTCTCTGACGGGGGGCTCCTCCTCCAGCTGACCCACTGGGGCAGGCCAGGGCAACTCCGACAACTCCCTCATTTCTAATAGAGGGGGGAGAGCGGGGAGGAGGCGAGAGAAAAAGGAGTGAGAACCAGCAGATGGGTTTGCACCAAGTTTAACCAAAGTGAGGATATGTGAGAGAAGAGTGGTGGTGGTGATGATGATGAACCTGGGTGCATGATTGTAAATCTGAGAAGGAGCGAGAAGTGTGGAAATGTGGAAAAAGGTGAAAGACAGGGAAGCCCTGCTGAGAGCGAGAGAGGAAGTGTGTGTTTGCAGGTGACAGCGATGTGGCTTCATGAAACGTGGTTAACTATACGTCCTGTCAACGGGAGAAGTAACATACTCTGCCTCCTGTTTCCTATTGTCATCACACTTGAGGCAAAACAAAATCAAGTAGTTCAGATCCCATATTTTTACAGTAACTGAAGAAAGCAAAGCATCATTTATAGCAGTCTGAACTAATCCACTTAAAGAAATCGTCTCGTGGCGGCAGATACTTTGACAAAAAAGTGGGACTTAATGTGCAACGCAACCCACAGTGTGACAGCGACTTCATGTGCAACGCAACCCACAGTGTGACAGCGGAACTGAGGAGCTTGGGGGCAGAATAATTCTCCACTCACTGTCCTACCTACAGAAGGAGAGCGGCAGAGAGTGCACGGTGAGTGAACTGAAAATAGCACATTTTCTCCCGTGGAATGCAACCATCTCATTTAACAGTCATTACTGCAGCCTTACACACGCGCACAGACACTTTTACAGCATAAAGGGATTACAAAACAAATAAAGGGAAAACAGGGGTGATGTCTTAATGAGCCGACAAATCCAAAGACCCCCCAGGCCCGCAACATCAAAGGCCATTTGAATGGGCGTTTGGAGAGAGACCCGGGCTGTACATACATGCCTTTCTCCCTCCCTGGTTAATTATTGAGCAGGCAGACACTCCGCCACTTTCTCTGGCTCTCCATGAATTATAGATGCATGGCGCAGTACAATGGCCCCATCTGGAGCGGGCTGCACCTCCGCTGAAGCCAGGATTAAAGTGTGGCCTGGCATCCCTCAATGGCAGACATGCACGCAAGCACACAGGTCCACAAACCCACTGAGACTAACACACACACGCGCGCGCACGACACCCGCCATCACTGCCACACTCTGCCTGTCTGCCCGCTCGCCACCGCATCAAATTTCACACCTCTAATTCTCAAGCAAAACTGTGGAAGACGCATGGAAAGAGAGAGGGGTGTAAATGAGAGGCGCACAGAAAAGAAGTGTGAGGGACTAGATACAGCCAAGATAAATTATTACAGTTCAGAAATGCGTTCAGCCACCCGAGCGAAGGATAAGCTAAGGTAGTGGTGTATTGTAGACGGGTCTGCGTTTGGCTGCAGTCATTCCGTCTCGTAAATAAATTTATCGACGGTGAGACAATGTGAGTCGTTTCCACCTTCTTAGCTCATTCGTAGATGTGTCTTTACTTTGACGGATACAACATTTTAAATAATGATGTTTTAATTGAACAAACCTCGACAGTTTCATCCACCTAATTCCTCTTAACCAACTCATAATACAAGGAACTGAAAGGGATCGTTCAACTTCAACTATACTGTAAATCCGTTCCCAAGTAGATGAGTAAAACTGATGTATGATGTAATGTTGTACTGATAGTTATGCTACCAGTTGAACAAATCTAAGTCATTAAAGTCTTTTCCATGAATTTTCCTTAAGTGAACTAGTCTGTCAGAGTATATCAGATCCTTGATTTTATTAAATTCACATGCATTTCCTCTGATTTCTCAAATGCATGTAGCAAGACACACTTATCACACCATGTCACTCATTCGCTAACAGGGAACATCTGGCGTCCATTCACTTCTATCTGTCATACATAGAAGGCTCTTAGTGCTTATGTTTGCCAGTGCGAGACAATGACACAAAGTGGTTTATGGATAAAGGCACAGATACATGCCAACAAGCCTATATTCATGAATTGTCCTTAAAATCGTTTTCAAATTGTCATACACTGTGTGGGGGGAGGTGTTTTTATCAGTTCTGTCCGCCATAATAAGCCAACTGATGAAACAGCAGTTCAGTAATTCGTGTCCTCATGTGACTCAACATACCTGCTAACAATTACCAGAAACTATCTGAGGGGGGAGGGAATGGCTAGACTAACTTTTTTCTGTGTTGCAACAGAGAACAAATTGCCCTGGGGGACAGATGACTGACTTTTCAAGCACATCAGCTGTTTTCTTTGTCCTCACAATATGGGAGGAGCAGAAAAAAGACAATAGAGCAGCTTCATTAGCTCCATTAATGAGAACATCTGTTTTTCAAACAGCCCTGACATCTCCTCGTCTTCTTTCTGCAAACAAAGACCTTCTGCTGGGTAAAAATGGCCCCCATTAGAACAGACATTTAACACCTTATGCCAGAGCAGAGGGGGAAAAAACATTCATACAAGGTCCTCTTTTAAAATAAAGATCCACACCATTTTGATTTCAATCTTAAAAGCATCATACATTTCCTGACCGTCCATTGTGTATACCATTTCCAGTAATTCATTACATCCATTTCCCTGAGGCTTGTATTATTTTTCATCTTCCCTATTTCACCTATGGTCCTCTAAGTGGGGCATTATCTCCCTTTCCATATTCCCCTGCCCCTCTCCAGTCTTGCCCTACTCTACTTCCATCATCTCTCCTGTACCCGTCTCTCATGTTGGTTGGCAAGAGGGAATCACGAAGGACATGCCTTTTCATTAATGTCAGTAAAGGTTCATGCTGAAGGAGAGAGAAAATCGGCGAAGAGGGAAGGGGCACGAGAGAGCGAGAGCGATAGAGAGAGAGGGCAAGACAAGAGTCCTTCCATTGCCAGTAAATTGATGAAGAGACTGGTCAGATGCCCCCAGGGTCTGCTTAGACGCACAGAGAGCAGCATCATCACCAGAAATGGAAATCTCATTTTGCTTTTATTTTTCTTGCCTGTCTGAATGCTCACATACACCCCGACACGAATTTGTAGGGATCCTACAGGGACGTACAAATACTGAGTGGCCAAGGAAATGGCATCCTGTCATTTCAGATCACATCCAGACACGGAAATCTGTCTCTGCAACATTTGCTTGACTGAATTTTATCTTTAGTATTCATTAGTACAAGAAATCTGACGTTCTGGATGACTTAATTAATATATTTCTTAATTTTGTTAGAATGTATCTATTCTCTTTCAATAATAACCAACAAAATATGAATTGAGTTCTCATTCCTCAGTTTAGCTTCTCATTAGACGATTGATGAAAAGACAGCGCAGCCGGGCCAGTGGTTTTGGGAGGCCACTGAGCCATGTTCAGGATTTTAATTTAGCATGATAACATGTGGCAATTAGCACTAAACACAAAGTACAGCTCAGACTGATGGGAATTCTGTTGGTTGTGCAGACATTTGGTCATAATGATGGGCACAACATAAAATGTCTAGGGATCAAAGTGATTACAATATATGAGGAGGTCATGAACGCCTGTCAGGCCTGTTTACTCAAAACCATAAACCTTACCAAGGCGCTAACGGAAGAGAAGGGGTTCACCGAAGTCAACTGGATCTATCCACCGAGGACCAGTTAACCAATCCAACAGTTGTTAAGATATTTTAATCAAGAAACAAAAAGGGGGTGGACTGATTGACAGACATATTGTCACTATTGCCATTCCTTGAGCTGTTCGTTTGGCATTGCTAAAAACAGTGGAATAAAGAAAATATAATATTACCTACCGTACATCAAATACATAAGGAAAATGATCAGGGGGGTTTTATGGGCTGCAAAGTGTTAACCCTAACTGTACGTACATCTGCAACGCCCTCTTGCTTCCAACACAGTCACAGTCTTTTGCTGTTGCCTAATGAGCAGCTGCACTGGAATAAGTGGAGAATAAGTGCTTTGCTCGATGGCACCATTACCGTAATTGCTAGAGGCGGCAATGCTATTCATTCACCTTCCCCATCCAAATATCCAGCTGATTGTCAGCTTTCTCATCATGTGTCCACTCAACCCACGTTCAGTCGTCGTCTAGCTCTAATCAGAGGGCTAGAAGGGACTATAAAGCTGGAAAAAAAATATGAAACACCTGAAACACCCATGCATCTGTTAATTTGTTGTCGCCATCGCAGGGCTAATGAGATGCTGCTTTTCATTAGCTCACTAGTTGGCGCTGAATGGCTGCAGGACCGATCTCTCACCGCTCGACTATCTATTGACTTCCAGGGAATAATGACTGTTGTAATTCAAGCTGGTTGCTGGTGACTGGTGACAGCTCTCTAGCAGTGTAATTAAAACCCCATCGGACTTAGTGAGACCCGTCATGTTCAAATCCTCAGGTATCCTCACACAGCTGGCTGGAGTTGCCCATCCATTTCCAACTGAAAATAAATAAAAGGCTTTGGAGGCGTGCTTATTTTTTTTATACTATTTGAAAAAAACCAACATACAGTACTCACTCGATTACATTTGAGCATAGACAATCTGTGACAATTATAATCATTTAGATTCTGTTCAGAAGCGCTTTCATTAATGGAACGTACGCAAATCCAGATCCAATATGATCCAGCAGTCCTCCCTCACACCCCCCAAACACCCACACACTCATTTGTGCCAACACGCACACAATCTCTTCTCACCCTTGAATTAGGAGCCCGCTGATAATCACAGCTGGAATTTTGAGAATCCACGTGTGTGTGTGTGTGTGTGTGTGTGAAGGTGATGATGAGGGGGCTGCTGGCAGATCGCGATGCCCCCTTTACCCCCCGTAGCAGGTTATCTGAGTTAGTGTGTCACATCCGCCAGGGAGGGAGGGCTGCGAGGACAGCCCCGTCACCGCTGCTGTGCTGCTGTGCTGCTGTGTACATGTCTGAGAGTGTGTGCCTGTGTTAGCGAATGACTGATTGCACACTGCCACAACGGCCCTGAATCCCCCCCCCCCCCCGCCTGTACGGCTCACCTCGCCACAGCCCCCGACCATTAATTCTCCTCAACGCCCCTCCCCTCTGAAGCTCTGGGCCTCCACAAACATCCATTGAGCTGACACCAAACATAGCATAACCTTGGACGCCCCTTTCTTTTTTCTCTACAGCATCTCTATCCATTTTCCATCTCTCTGTCCCTCAGTATTTTTTTTTCTGTTGTCCATCTTTTCCATCTCTCTGCTTTCCTGTTCTGTCCTTGTCCTCCCCATTTCTTCCCTCCCCTCTCATGTTGGCCGTGCCTAGCAACGCTGCGAGGGCTTGGGAATATGGATTAAATGTGAGAATGGAAAATACTGTTTGTGTGTTTACACTTCAGTGCTTCAGTGTGCGAAGACAGACAGCACGACAGCACATAGTGCCGACTCCAAATGGAAAAAACATGGGGTCAGACAACTCAAGTCTCGCAAGCGTTTCCCTCAACTGTGTTCTCTAATGGTGCTGCAAGCGCTCCTCTGCAGGGGGGCATGCTGTTTGTGGCACAAAGAGGAAAAGCTTGAATGCAGGAAAACAGCAGATAAAGCAGGAATAAGTGCTAAGTAGGTGAGAGGTGATATTGGCTTTTTAATTTAACTGTCGTGCTTTTCAGTTTCAAACTCCACTCTGAAATAAGTTACGGTGTCTCTTTGCTGCTCCTCTGGATAACGTGATTTGACGATGAACATGGTTTGAATGGATATGTGTGTGCGTGTGTGTGCGTGTGTGTGTGTGTGTGTGTGTATTCAGACTATTGTGTGCTGACCATGACTCTCTTATTAGCACTGGATCAGTCACGCACATGTAGGCATGTAATTAACTGAGAAGAGAGGGGAGGGGCACACACAGGAGGGGGCGAACGGGGGAGAGCGGGTACGGGAGGGAGTGCACACGAGGCAAGGTTGATTTATTATCCCATCACCTTGACCTTGGTGACTTGGAGATGCAGCTCAATTAAGCTGACTTGGCCTGGCATGCGTTGCACTGATCCACTCCTAAATGACCCATCAGTCTGTTTCTCTTCACTTCTCTATCTCCATCACTTCCCCTTCACACTCTCTCTCTCCAATTAAATTCAGTAGATGGAACATAACAAGATGGGATTTGACATGTACTCTTGGTGCAACTTTAAAAAATGATTACCATGCACTGTGCCAATTATTTTAAAAACACTGCCGATGAAAACATTTTCAAAGAAAGTGAAATTCCCTTTCACATTCACAAACCATCTCTTTTATGACATCAAATATATCTCCCTCTCAACATAACACACTCACAACATCTCTGTCAATTCCAATGATAATCTCAGCAGTTGTTGTGACAGTGGTTTGGCACGTGTGAGCGCAAGAAATCAATAGTCACCAGAAGGTGTTTAAATGTAGTAAAAGAGACAGAGAGATGTGTGTCATTTGAGCTGAGACAGTGAAGGTCACAGTAGTCTCCACATCCTGCAAAAAAGGGCTTTGGAGATGTAAAGATGAGGGGGCAGACACTAAATTAAAGGTCAGGGCAGTCAGCAGCAGGGGTCTCTGGGTAATCCTGACATGGCCTTTTCCTTTTAAAAAAAAAAAAGAGCGCTTTGAGTCTGGTCTTAACCATTTTCACTAATTCTTGTAAATGATTCCCTTTTTAAAAAGCTTTATTTTGTGCAATACCTTATTTTGTTATGCTTGGTACATAGAAGCTCCAGGAAATGTCTGGGAAAGACAAAGGAGGATTTTCTGTGTGGGTGTTTTAAGCTGGACGTTCGGTTAGAAATGCGATGCCTACACACTGCTTAGCCACCCTAAATCTCACACGCCAGATATCTGCTGAAAGAAAACCCCCAGAATATATTCTGGGAAGCTCAGAGTATCGATTCCAGCTGTCAGCTTGAAGCCAGAAAAAAACAGCAAAGTATGACAAAGAGTTTAGAAAAGGATTATATTCGCTGCCTTTTGAAGCTCCTCAACTGCTACATAAATTGGGCTAATAACTATAAATTGAATCATGTGTTCCAACGCCTAACCATTGTCTAAAATGTAAAAAATAATTTTGAGGGATCACTGCCATGTTTTTCCCAGTTGGAAAATCACAAATGAAATCCATGTGTCGTTTGTTCTTATATTTAAGAGGTAATCCAAACTCAAGTCAAAAATAGGAAATGGAAAAACACCACACAGGCCAAATTTGATTTGAATATTTGTGACTGGGCTTTGTCAAGCCGTTCTACCTTGGTTTGCGTTTGCTTTACAGACAGAATATCATCACACTGTTTTGGGTTACCTGCAAAAGCTTTAGAGATGTGGTCCTTTTTCCATTCCCAGGGTTGGTCGTACTCGTCAGCTGGTCTCTCGTCATCTTGCGGCAGCCTGCTGCTCTCCTTGCCCTCCTCCTGAGGTTCTCCATACACAAGGCCCCGGTGCTGTCTTCGCTCATCTTCATAGGGAGTGTCATAGAGCTGTACCCCGCCGCGCACCCGTCCTCCTCCTGGGCCACGCTGCAGCTCTGTTGGTGCATATGCAGAATAACACAAATTCACACACAGGCACAAAGGCATGCACACAAACATTCTGAGATTTGTCCTGTGTGTCACCTTTAACCACTCAACAAGGAAAAAACAGACAATATTGAGAAATAATATTTGCCAGCAGCGATGGGGTTCCTCTGAACAAAGCATAGATATTATTCTGCATTTCAAAGTAAAACAAAAAGCCTGTTGAGCTCTGACATGACTAGAATTAGAGGAGAGAGACAAATGACGTTTGCACAGCTTGCCGTGGGCTCAGAATCTCATATGGGGGGGCTTAACGAGGCCTCGGGCTAGATGCTGAGTAGCAACACAGTAGCCGACTCACCCCCCTCCTTCAACCATCCTGAATCCCAACAGCAATCTAGCATGGCTCACAACATCACCCATGTTCCCCTGTTAACATTTTCATCACTTTCTCAGTGGGTTCCAACCAAGAGATGCATCTCAACACCTGCGAGTCAAATATGGTCATGAGATAAAAGGATTTGAGATTATTGACGCAGAAAGCTAGAAGATGAAATCGGATTTCTGGATGCACCATTAGGAGCCTGTAAGCTGCAGCAGCAATCAGTGGTGCTGTTTTGGTATGTTGACCTCAAAAATGTGCCCTTTAAAAAAACAGGTGGTGCAGACGGGGCAAAAAAAGGGGGGGGGGGGATGAAGGAGTCCACAGCCAGCAGCCTAGCGAAAAAAGGTTCATGTGAGAATTGAACAGGACTAAATGGAAGTATCTACTGGTGAAAAGCAGGGAAAACTTTAACCTTCACACGACAAGACACCGTTATTGTGCGGGGCTGCAGTCACCATGGCGACCGAGTGGAGACCCTGGGGAAAGTCCCTGAGGCTCGGAAGAAGAGGGAGGAGGGGAAATGGAGAGAGGAGGAGTAAGGCAAGGGAGGGAGAGAGGAGGAGAGGATGTGGTGGGCTGAGGAGAAGGAGGTGGAGGAAGAGGAAAGGGAAGCAGTGAGGAAACAAGGGGAGGAGGACGGTGGGAGGGGGGCGAGGCCTGTCAGCGTTTGATGTTAAGCCATTGAGACAGAAGCACAGTGGAGCTGAATGCTGCTCTACCTGCGCTGGGAGCCCACGGTGTCAGCGGCAGCCTGGAGATGGAGAGGATGAAGGCGGAGAGATAAAAACAGGCATGGAGGAAATAAAATGAGAAATTCATAGGAAACATGGTGGAGGGGAAAAAACAATTGGGGTGGGGAGGTTGGGGGTAGCAATTTGCCAGAAAGTTGAGAGATAAAAGATTGAGGGGGAATGACGACAGGGAGAATGGGGAGTGTTTAGGGGCCTACAGATGTGAGCCGAGCCGGGCCTGGGAACTGAGATCTGTCTATTATCCTCGTGAGCCACACATGAGCCAAGAATCATGATGGAGTTAAAAACACAGTGGCTAGTAAGGTGGAAACATTCAAACACAAAAAGTACAGCCTACAAAAAAAAAGCACAGAGGTTTGTTTTCAGGACAGTCTTGGTGAAAGATAATTACTATTCCGATCTCACATCTGTCTCTGCCGCACTGTGTTTATTAATGAGCGAAGACAGACAGTCAGACAAAAGCGGGCTGACACTCAGTCCTGGAGTAACAGGCTCAATTCATACTCAGTGAAAGAAGTGTGACAATGCTTTGCCAAACACTCTGCCATCACCGCTGGGAATCTAATCTCTCCAATGGCTCCATCCAGCTGCAGCAAGAAAAGACTTTCCTAAGGGTTTCTCGGTTTGGGCGGAAGAAGGGATGCTCTTCTCATTTTAACCTGAGATAATGGACTTCACATGACCCCTAAAAGTGACAACGGCGAGAGAACGAAAACATAACATTTGCTAAACGACAAATTAGAGAGACAAACAGACTCTCCCCTCAGGGCCGGGGAGAGCCCTCGAGATGAAGAGAGATAGTGAAATGGAGAAAGGGGAGGGGGAGGCTTTTACACTTAATGACTGGGAGCGACCAGGGAGAAAGCGGGAGGAGAGGGGCAGACAGAGATGTTATGGGAGGGGAGACAAATGGAAAACGATAGATGTGAGCTAGACAACGTGGGAGAAAATTGCGAGGGAGGAGGGAGGGTTTGAGACTGGAAAGGCATCTCCACAGGGCAGACTCATCCGCAATATTCTACGGTTTCTAACACAGGGGGGCAGACTGCTCGCCAACAATGAGGCAATTAAATGGGGGAAAACTGCATTTAATAGCAGTGTCTTTAGAACAAAGAACTGGAAAGCATGGAAATAAAGATACATTATTCTACAAATGTAGGAGAACCTAACAGAGAAAAAGAAGCGGAAGAAGAAATGTTTTTGTTTTTTTTATCAAAGAAATTGCTGACAGATTACAGATCGATGATAATACAACTTTGTGCCACAGCAACATATTTTATTCATGATGTTGTGTCTGAAATGCGATATAATACCTGACAGTGATCTCTATGATGAGAGCTGAATTTAACCCTCAAGGACGTCCACTTAATCTCATAGTATGAAGGCAGCTCTGATTGATTGTTTGTGTGGATGTATGAGTTTACTATATGTGAAGATTACCGTCTGATAAAAAATGAGAAACAGAAGGGGGTAAAAGGAAAGGGAAAGAAATTGACTCACTGAACCACTCAGATGCTGATGAGCAAAAAGGGTCAACTGACCTGATATGACCCTCTGGGCCTCGTACGGTTCCATGTAGCCGTTGTTCTCACAGGGAACAGGTCCGTGGTCCGGCTCTAGCCGGTGTTCCAATCGAGCATCGAACGGATCAGAATAGTCCGTGTCCCCCGCCAGCGGAGCAGAAGGCACCACCTAAAGCACAAAACACACGCACACGTACCCATGAAGAAAAATGACTTTTTGCTACAGACCATTAACTTGTCCCCTGGGAGAAACAGTGTCCCTGTAGCCTTTTTGACTTAATATAGAAAAAAACCAATTTAAATATGTTTTGTCCTGCAGGCACGTGGGGAAAAAAAGAGCTACAATCACAGTCACAGGCTATAAAGAATTTCATCCAGCAATTTCATATCAGCATTTTGTACAAGCACACGCTTCCGAATCATACACTCGCATAAATGCATCCTAGGGCATGAATGTTTTCCCATAATTTGGTCCGTACATATAAATTCTTAAAAGCAGGGAGTGTTGCACAAACAATAGCTCATCAAGACCCGAGATGGGGAAAGCAGCGCTACACTTTAAACAAGCAATCAGGTCCTCACTGAGTGGCACGTTAAATATATGTCTGCTCACAGACAAAGTGCTTTTGGAATATCACCAAGATGCTAATTTGCACCTTGGAGTGAGCAACATCACAATACCACAAAAATCCTGTGTATATTCACTCGCTCCACAACGTTGTTCCTTCTTTTAAGCCCACGAAGAAGGAACGACAATGATGAGTCTCTGTTGCCACATTAAAGGAAAATGCAAACTGAGTAACTGTCCTGTCTGAGGATGATCCATATTTTGGGCGGAGGAAGAGGAGCCGCTTGGTCGGTCAGGAGCATTTGTTCTTTAATGCAAGCACAGGAGGAAAACAGCAGTCATCTGACACAGCTACAAAGGCAGCCATATGGTGTCTCTCTCTCACACACACACACACACACACACACACACACACACACACACACACATGAAAATACACAAACAAACGTGTGCACATACATACAAACAAGCACTTTTCCTTTTCGCTCACTCCCTCTCTGAAAAAAGAAAATCACTCTATTGAGGCTCACTCGCCAAATTCCTGCTGAACACTGACGCTTTGCAGAAATGACATCTTAATCCCGTGTTGATTCTGTAACAGGTTATCTATCGACGCACAGGAATCTGCAATGTTAATTAGAGTGCGGATTTTCCCACAGACCCAGGGAAATTAATGAGAGCGGGGGGGGGGGGGGGGACGACGACGTTGAGTGGGCAACTATTGACTTCAGTTAAGACTATTACTTCAGTCCACTTCAAGCTTTTCGCACTTGTAGCATTTTCCATGAGTGGAGTCATGGATTGAACTGCGGGGATGAGAATCACCGAGACGATCCTTAACTTGCTCAGCATGTGAGAGCTGAATCAATGTGCAGACCGTTTCCTCGTGAAACCCGAGCTTCTGCTCCCATCGCCCTCTCAACATCTGTTTGCCTTTTTTTTCCTCTCTCCTCACAGTGGTAAGGTATGTTTTCTATATGGCACAACATACATAGTGCAAAACAAAGGCAAGGCAACGCAGTCCCGATGACAGAAACGACATCCAAGCATAAATTACATTTTCCTGTGGCCCGTGACGCGTCAGTAGACGTCGTATGGTATATGGCCCCTAACACGTGTTCGTGCGGGGGTCTCTCTCTCAGCTTGCAAAACCAAACCCCATTTATTATTTATGGAAGGACATAAACTCATGGGACTGTGACTCTCTCCGACTCAACGGTCCACTCAAGCCATCAATAATTCTCTTCCTCCATCTACGGTATAGCAAATTTATGTGACGCGTGGGGTGTCATGTGATTTATGTAAACAATGTGTTTTTGTGACAAACATTACCAGTCACTTGATTATGCAATCTGATCAATGGGAAGAGAGAGAAGCAGGGTGTGTTATTTTGCCTTCCTTTCATCTCCCTCTCCCGCTCTCACTTCTCTTCATCACTTGCTTTTCGCTCTGAACAACTGCAAAGACAGATTGCGGCTCTTACAGGCTCTTGCTGGTCCTCTATAGAGATGGCACTGAGGAGGATCTTGGTGCGCCCGAGCTCCTGAGAGTCCACTTTGATCAGTCTATGCTTGGGAGACTTCCCGTCCACACTGGACGACTTCATGGGAGAGCCGTACACCGGTGTGGCGGGGTCAGGGGTCCCAGAATCCCCCCTGGATCTGCTCTCGGACTCCTCATATGGATCCTCGAAGTCCAAGTCCCTCTGGAGTCGGTACGCTTTGAGGATCTCGCTCTCGGTGTAGTCTGGCGTGGGGGGCTGCGGGGGCACTTTCCTGCTGCCAAAGCTCAGGTAGTCCTTCAGCCACTTGGCCATTACTGCTCGGCTTCCAAACGTGCTGGTGTGTGGTGGAGAGAGAGAGCAGGAGGCTGCAGGGGAGCAGACAGGGACAAAGAAAGGGGTTACAGCCTGACCTTGTTTCTGTGGATTTGATCTGTTCTGTGGTTCAAATCAGTTTAAAGATTAAAAACAACTCTTATTATTCCCAAAAAACAACATTAATCCACGGCTCCTGATCCTCTCATAACATTTGTGCTGGACAACTTTTCCGTGGCCATGCACTGCACAGTCAATGTGCTTTGACATGCACCTCGACTCGAGTGACATTAAACTGCACCAACAGCTGGGCTTTACGCGCACTCCTTTTGTTTTACGCACGGAGCATCTGGACTTTGCCCAAAGGCTGGAATTTCATTTTACACCCCTGCAATAAAATCCGACGTTAACACGTTGATAAAAAAAAAGGGGGGAAGGCAAAGACTTGAAGAAAAGTAATGTGGAATCAAATAAATCGAAGTTGTGTTTAAATTCAAACATCTTAAATTCAAATCTAATAAGTTTATACCTAAAAGTGAAAGCAAATTGAAATGCAATTTAAACTTCTCACCAGAAACAGGATTTAAATACCAGCGAGCTCTGCGTTCCGAGGACACTCACACACACACACACACACACTCACCTACTGCTGCCACTTTGGATGCTTTATTCCGCGTTTCTTCATGTCGCGGACAATAAAAAACGACACAGAAAAAAGAAACACAAAAAACAACTTCCCACGCCTTTTCTTCCACAAAAAAAAGGAACAAGTTGAGAAAAAAGAGAAAAGGATCAGCTTCTCTGGAACGAAACCAGAGCACCGACGCGTCGCTGCTCCTCTACGCGCCGGCGGCAGACGTGCGAGTGGAGCGAGCGAGCGCAGCTCCGACAGCAGCTCGGTTAAAGGGGAGGCGCTCCACTCCCAGAGGAACAGTCCGGCTCTTCCCCTCCGCAGTCAGCCGACCGGTCATTCATTGGGATATCTGCACATCACACGGGCTCCGACGAGACGCATCCTCTGTCGTAATCACAATAGAGCTGCGGGGGGGGGCGCAAATGAAGAAGAGGAGAGGAGAGGGGGGGCAAATGAAGAAGAGGAGAAAGGGGGGGTGAAATGAAGAGGAGGAGAGGAGAGGAGGGGGGGGGGGGGGCTGGAATCAGCTCACACGAATGTGCTCCAGAGATGTGCATTATTCATTCGCATGACATCACTGGAGACTTGTCATGTTGTAGCGTCAAGTGGAGATTTTGTTTTTTTTATTCTTATTATCATTATGCAGTTTTCCCAAAAGCAACATTTTAAAAAAGCCCAAAGGCTGAACAAAATTGTTTTCTGCTCTCTCTCTCTCTCTTTCTCAGAAGAGTTTGGTGGAATATGGGGGAATCCAAAAGTTTAGTCCTTATCACGTAGACGAGATAAAAAAAGGCACCAGAGTCTGTCAACTCTGATTGGAGAAAAAAAAGAGGAAGCATTTTGGTACGATTCACCCCCTTTGTTCGGTCCGGTTGGTTGTCCCCGAGCGTGTTTCATCCTCTAACAAACGTCCCACTATCCAGCGTCCGGGCTGGCAAAATGGATCATGTGCTACAGTGGGTACGAGGCCCCATCTAGAGTCTGTTAAGAGAACGTGAATGCCTCTTTCTTTACAACACTCATGAGCTCACTTTCTCCCAGGGGTGGGAGACTAGATGAGGTCATCATGCTAGCATCCAAACCCCACCACAGCCAACAGCATCATCCCGTCCAGACCTTCACGTCTTCCTCCTCCTCCTCCATGTCTGCTTGTGCCTGTGTTCACCAAGCACGGGCTCCAGTGTTGTTGTTTTTTTAAACGTGAGGTCAAGGACCAGTTTGAATTAGTGTTGAAGGACTCAACTTGAAGACACAAGGATCGATTCCATGGCAGCAGACGAGATAAAAGCCTGTCGAATTACCTTCTTCCTGAAAGAATATCTACAGATGTGACAGACAGGCTGTAAACAAGTCTCACTTCACTAGTTCCCCCCAAATAATTTTTTTCTTTGGGGGGCAACAAAATGTTGCAGGAACAAAATTCACTATTCTGTGAGAACCGGTCATTATCCTGCGGGAACACAATCAATAATGCTCTGCTCAAGGGCTTATCTTCTGGGAACGAGATCTGTTCATTCAGTAAGTTGATAGAGATCTTGTTGGCACAACACATGGACTTTGATACTTCAAGATCATTTGTTTGCACAATATATGAGGATCCTTTCACCCCCACACCCAATCATTGTTTCAAACTCGCTAAGAGCTTTTTCGTCAATGACAAAAATGCCATCTTCTTCCTCCCCCCTTCCCTCTTCCTTTCTACCTTTGCACTTTTATTCCCCGTCATCTCGGAATGTACCAGTGATCTTCCCTCTCTTCTCCCTCCTTGCAGCCACACACTCCATCCAAGCCAGAACTGTATTGGAGAAAAGATTGAACCTGAGCAACAAATACAAAACAGAGAAGCGGGTAAGCTGAGCAGAGAGGGGAGATGAGCTAATCAGACAGACAGGCAGACAGACAGACAGGTACAGTCATTATGTTCTTTTTTCATGCGAAATAAACACTGTTGCGCTGGAGCCAAAGATTTAATTGAATCAAACAGAAACAAGAAGGCGCTGCCGAGTAGTTTGGAGACTTAAATAGACTCCCTCATTATAGAAGGGCTAAATATGCATACTATATATTCTCTGAACTTCACGCATCACTCAGATGTTGTTATTTTCCAGCTCAATAGCTGGAAACATAAAAAAAGAAAGGCTTTTCTTTCTGCAGCGGATCAGTAGCTCATGAACAACCTGACATGCAGTAACAAATGTTATCTTTCGGGGTCATGAATTTCATCTGAGTGTTATCACCACGAGTCTCTGAGTTGAATCAAGGGGCTGGAGAAGAGGCTCCACACACTTGAAGGGGTGTTTTTTTTTATAGTTTATATCCCTTACATTTACTGCCCTCATCTGACAGCTCGAGGGTACTGCGAGAGATTTAGAACTAAAGACAGAGGCAGGTCTCATTCATAGACTGTATGTTTTCTTTTACTACTATACTTTTGAATATTCTCTCTCTCTTAGTTTGTCTCTGTTACTCTGTCCTCATTCTGCAGGTGTATCTGACTCAAGAGCTGCACAATCCAGATCCAACCCGTCAACTATTATTATCAATCATCATTATTATTATTTATATATACCTATTTATATTGTTATTATTACTGCTAGTACTATTATCATCAACTGATGCTATCCTTGCATCTATACAGTAAGTGTAAATAGTATTATTGTCATTATAAGAACCAGTCTGATGGAGCTTAAATCAACAGTTACACAACTGTTCCCTGTCTCTCTCTTCTCTCCTCCTCTCTCCTCCCACCCCAACCGGTCGAGGCAGATGGCTGCCCACAGCTGAGGCCATTTCTGTTGGAGGTTT